>NC_051441.1:6166839-6268481 GCF_001649575.2 Kryptolebias marmoratus | reverse complement strand
TTTTTTCGTCCCGCTTGTCCCCGTCTCCGTTCATGTTAGTTTTAGTTTGTTCTTTATTTTGTTTTTGCTGCCACGTCAGCTTTTGTTTTGTGTTTCTTTATTTAATAAATTATTTTGTTAAGTATGAGTCTGCGCTCTGGGTTCACCTTCGTCACTCCACATCATGACAATTACTCCACCTTTGCCGTTCAGCAGTGGGTGATAACTACATACAAATTCCACTACGTTTGTATTAAGTGATTCAACAAATTCTGTAACTATTCTATCTATGATTAAGTTTGGAAACATTTGGGCACTGAAGCAATTATTAAGTTATGTTTGCCAAAGTTTTTGTTATATTTTACCTCTTTTTGCTTAGAAAAAAGAATCTGACAAAGTCCATTCAGCACATTTATACTGCCATTATTGATGGAAAGGAGAATGTAAAACATGAAAGTCAGTAAGTAGAAGAAAGGTTCGAATTCAGGTTCAGAGCAGACCATTGAGCGAGAACTGGAGCATAAAACTGAAGGCAGCCTTTCCTGATTTTACTTGAATAAAGACAAATGGGAAATTTATGACTTGTGCTTCAGTGATTATACAATTCCCATAAATTCCTTCAGAAAAACATTTTGTTTAAAGTCACTGTGGTCAGCGTGTTTTGTAAAGGTTTATAATATTACTGTCAACAATGGTAAATCCATTTACTGTGATCTTAAAATTAACTCTTTTCATTCTGAATGGTATGTGAAAATTGTCTCTTTAGAAATTATTTTACATATGCTGCTTTAGGTTTTATGCATAAGAATAATTTTTAAACAATAATACGATAATATATCAGTGTTATACTCATGTCATCAGTAATAAATGCAAACCAGAGTAAGAAGTGTACTCAAACCACAATAAATCATAAGTAAAAATTGATCTTGTGTATATTATTTCATTTTTAAGGCTATTTAATTTTAAATGTTTCGTTTTCTGTGGGAAGTACATTTAGGCTGAATTAGGATTGCACAGGTGTGCTTGCAGAGTAGTTCTGACCATCAACAGTACTTGCCACACTGCAGTAATTTCTCACACTGAAATGACAGCTTTAGTGGTGCTACTTACTCTTGCTGTCAACTCTGGTGCTGTAAACCTTTCTGATGAGATGGGAAGAGAGACAATTAAGGTCTGCCCACAAAATCATGTAACAACGATACAGTGTTGAAACTTTTACCTTTTTGCCTTTGTTTTAATTAAATCTGTGATTCTCTGCTAACCTTCCAAAAATATTTTTTTTATCTGTTTCATTAGTCTTACAAAAATGCTACAATACCCATGCTGTGTCACTAGGTGGCAAAAATGTTCTAATTAATGACATACGAAGATAAAGATAAAGAATATTCTGAGCTTTTAATTATTATCTTTTTCAGCACAGCATCAAAGTTTAAAGGGATAGTTTTAAAGTGATGTTCTGTCTAATAGATATTAGTGTTAGTATGTTTTTTACTCATGACATCATGAGTTTCTCAACCAAACAACATTCATCTTACAACATGTTACAATATGAATGTGTGTGCTTATACTATATATACAATATAAATTTCCCAACAATAATAAAAAGTATGTATTTACTGTATTTTTTGAAAACAACATGCAAAACATTTTCTCCTACTTCTCTATAACTGTGGTGACATTCTAAATTGAACTGCAAACAATAATCTTTCAGGTGGATACACACAAAAAAGCTTCTACCCTAAATAATGTATGTTTTGCAACAAATATTTTACAATGAAGGCAGACTTTAAGAGTTTTTTTTACTCAGACAAAAAGCAGACAGACAGAACTTGTGATATGAAAAACTAAGATTTGAGTTAATAAACAACAACATGTGTTTCTGTTATGTTCTTGGTATAAGACCATAGAAAATACTCTTTTTTTTCATTTCCTAGGACCTTTAAGACATCTTAGTTACACAAGAGCCATTTGAAATCGCTCAATACAATTATGTTTACTATCTGAACATTTACACTGCATTAAAGAACACGTTTTCAGAAATTTCCACTGCAGGTTGTTTTATCATCATACACCTGGCTCATTTTTTCCCCTTAAAGAAAATAACTTCTAATTTGATACCATAAACACGGTTCACACTGAAACTCTTTTCTAATGGTTATTTTTTCAGATCTGAAGCTTGAAGCTCATTTAGTTCATCAGACTCCCTGCAGCAGTTGACGGGGGTCCTTGTTGCCAGCCCAGCGACTCACACAACACCTGCACTCTTCTCTGATTGGAACATGCTACTCTGACGAAATGCCAAATGCCAGCATTCATGAAATGCAAAGTGGGTTGTTTCTATGTGCTCAATATGATTCTGACAAGCATCATGAACTTTAGGCACAGTCCTTTCCTAATTATTTGAACATTAAACGGTACAGGCCAGCAAGGCTGCATTCATTACCATCCTCCAGAAGATTAATGGGTTCAAGGCTTGAAGGCGCACTCCACCTCGGTTAGGAAACAAAGCAACACAAACACACAGCAACAAAAACACACGACTTCAGCACTGCTCTTCAAAGTGATCTCCTGCCCTCTCTGAACAGATTGAGCCATCAGGAAGACGGCTGCAAAGCAATTTCCATCATGTAATGTAACATCTGTAATGATAATGGCCAATTCACCTGAGATGGGAGGTCTGTAATCTGTCTCAAAATTTACACAGATGGGTGTATTGCTCCAGTTCTAAAGGTGCTTAGTCTGTTTACATGACACCTCAATATCAAAACACTTCATGTGGAGAGTCAAAGCATAGTAATAAGAAGGGCAGAAGTATTGCACACTTTGTCTTTGACTGAAGGTTTGTGTCCAATAATCTGAGAACTGAACTTTCAGAAACTAATCACTGGCTGTACAACGGCAACTGATTAATTTTAGAGTCAAATCAGGATGGTCACCACAGCTGATGATCTATAGCAAACACAAAAATGGCTACAACTCAGTGGTTTTTACAGATATTGAGCTAAAACTTGGAGTTGGTAGTAGTTGAGAATCATCCTCGTCACATTTTCAGAGAGCTAATGGATCGCTCCAGATCTTTGTGTCAGACTTCGGCATGCAAGGAGGTAATGTTCCTTAAAAAAAGGAATAGCAGTTTATTATTAGATGAAAACAAAGTGCTGTTGTTCTTTTAGAATTATATTCAGATCTTCTAATATCAGTCACTAAAACTGACAAAAGTTGTTAAACTTAAGTAATTTGAATCAATATGATTCTGTCTGCATTATTTCTGATTGCTTGAGTGTATTTAGTCTAGACTCTGTCTGCTTTGTGCTTACTTAAAACTTTGAAACGTTCAAAAACACAAACATCAAAAAGTGAATTAAAATGTTTTTCCAAGGCAGCCAAACCAACAAGGTTATATGACATAGATTTTTTACTTAACCTCAGTAAATGATCATCAGCCAGTGATTATCACATCAGCATGGGGAATAATATTTGTATGCTGCTCTTTAAATCTGTTCTATGATTTAGAGCAATAATTGAGTAGTTCAGTCATATCTGTTTAAATGTAAAAACAGCTAAGTAGAAATAAAAAAAAAACTGCATTGTTGCTTGTAAATAAGTTTATGAGAGAAGAGCTGGCATTAGTATTTTTTTTACGTTGTAAGACATTTAATGGAAACAAATGAAATGAACATTTACCCTAATTAATTACAGAAAAAAACATAATCTGTTCCTAATTCTGGCTAAATTGTTTTGAATCACCTTACTTCATAAGATTGGTTTCCTAAATTGTTTTATATGAAACATTGACTGTCCTATTTTGTGCTTTTCTGTCTTTTGTACAATTACAAGGTGGAAACACTCATTCAGTTCCATCAATATAGAATGACCAGCAAAAGTTGAGCAGCATCATGAACAGAAAATCATTTATTCAAACTGAAACAGTTTTCTAAAGATTGTGTCAATTGGGTGCACTTTTTTTAGGCTTATTTACTCTGAAACCCTTTAAATCCAGTGTGATAAATGAAATTGGCAAAATCATGGTAGTGTAAAGATAGTCAAGGATTTCAGATCACTTGACAGTAAAGAACAAGATAAAATCGTTTTTTAGTTTGTTTGTTTTTTTGGATTTGGCTGAGCTGCATTATAAGCCAACATGCTTGAGGTACTGCTCTCTTTTACGTCCGCATGTATCAGTCCATGAAGCTGGTGCTATATGTACTCTGCTGGATAGCTGAGCTTCATTAAGTACAAACTGAACAGTTCATTTACTGTGTCACTCCCATCCACACTCAGGTGAATATTTTCAAAAAGCAAGCCTTGAGTGTGTGTTTTTAACTTTGCAGACCAGTGGCTCTATTAGTGACTCTGCTAGCAGCAGTATTTTAGCATCTGTATGTGTTCCCACCCCTCTGCTCCCAATAACAAACACCATAAAGTGTCGATTGAATTATGAGCCTGCTTTCTGCCTACTCATTTTGATAATAGATTTTGAGATAAATCACTCGGCTTTGTTTGGTGAGTAATGCTGGGCTGACAGGATAACAGAGGACAAAGCTCTCATACTCTGTAACATCTACATCATTTAAAGCACTAACAAGATACTGCCGGATGTTTCTCACAACATTTTACACAGGAGACCATGAATTGAATTTTTCCACATCTTCCAAATCCATGTCTGCTATCTACAGAGAGAACACAAAGAGAGGCAGGGGCTTGGCCAGTAAGTACCACAAAATATAATTACAAAGCAGGCAGAGATCTCTCCTGTCTCGGTAAATGGACTCTTGTTTAAATTGCTGGAAGCCCACATCTCTGCAGTGACAGTTTTGCATTGTTCATTTGCCAATTAATAACTTTATCGTGAAAGGTTTGCGGGTGGACCTCATTGATTCTGTGTTATTAAAACTCCCGATGCTACTAACGAAGTCTTTCAGTCCTCAGCTGCAGACTGTTAAACAACAAGACCACCAGACACACACGCACACACTTGCTGTCTGCTCCTCTAATGCGAGCTATTTGCTATCGATATTGATCAGTTCTTGATACTCCCTTCAGCTGGTCTGTCTGTGAAACTCTCCACCGTAAGCCATTGCTCACCCACATGTCAATTACTGTAGATGGAGAGAGCACCACTCTGTCTTAATGAAAGCAGATGGGCTGAGGACTTAAACAGTTTTCCTCTGCTGCTGATTTAAAAGCTTTGTGTTAAGGGAAGTGAGAAAGTGGGTTGCCGTGGAAATTTGTGCTCAGCTATTTTAACAAATGATGTAATCTGTAATGTAGTGTGATTACAGTGTCAGCACAAACTGTGTTCATGTGATTTGCAGCATCAACAATGAGGCTAAATGTGATATATAGGAGAAGACTGAAGTATCAAACTAGAATGAACAAGATTTATTTCACTTTTAAGGTAATTCTGTTTTCTCAGTTGAGACAGTGTTTCTGCCATTTTATGTGTGACTTGTGTTTTATTACAATTTTCAAGAAAAAAGGAGCATAACATCCATTCATTTTCTTTACCAGCTTGTTCCTGTTCAGGGTCATGATGAGCTGGTTCTTATCTCCAGGGGTCTGAACAGGTTGCCAGTCCATCACAGGACCGCATAGAGACAAATGAGACAGTCGGCCATTCATTCACTCCCACCTAGTGACAATTTTGATTAGCCAGTTAACCTAACGTGCATGTTTTTGGACTGTGAGAGGAAACCAGAGTACCTAAAGAAAACCCACACATGCACAGGGAGGACATACAAACTCCAGCCAGAAAGGCCGCAGAAGAAGCAAACCAAGGATCGTCTTGGAGCAAGGGAACAGTGCTCATGTACTCCAAAAAGACCAAAATTCATAATATCTAACTTGTTTTTAAAAAATTATAAACATATTTGCACAAAAGATTGATCACCCAGTGTACAAACACATAAGCACACACACACCCAGCTTTATATTTACTCAACAGTAAAAGGCAGAACCTCAAATTTGGAGCTATCGCTCCATCAGCCTGAACAAGATAAGAAAGCTTTTGTGATTGCTGTGTATAAAGTGCACAACAGACGCCCAGAAGGA
The DNA here is from genome assembly GCF_001649575.2 of Kryptolebias marmoratus. Taxonomy (NCBI): domain Eukaryota; kingdom Metazoa; phylum Chordata; class Actinopteri; order Cyprinodontiformes; family Rivulidae; genus Kryptolebias; species Kryptolebias marmoratus. The sequence goes on along the minus strand of NC_051441.1, from coordinate 6,262,451 downwards.
AACAATGAACACTCAAAGAGTGTTCAAAGATCAAGCCTCCCGTCATGTGTTCAGAAATTATAATAACAGCGCTTTTGTTCACATGTCTGAGTGTTTAAAAAAACTTGACAGAAAATAATTCTAGTCCATGTAACTCACTCTCCTAGGTTATCTATTGTTCTTTTTACACTATACCAGATTTTGCAAATTTACTGTTTTTCTAGGAGGATGGGGGTGTAACCTCTCAGCTCTTAGGGTCTTACTAACCCAGCTGTTATGTGGTCACTGAAGCTAATTGCAGCCTGTCTGGACAATGCTTGTGATTATACCAAATGGTTCACATTGCTTTTCAGAAGAATCTCAGAAGGAAAATAGAGGAGGGAAACTTCTACTCTCTAAATATATGCAACCAGGCAATATGATTTCATGACACTGCACTTAAACAGCAAATGTTTTCTGGTCAGTTTTGTCAGTCATTCATATGCTTTAAGGTTTCCTCTCGTCTTTCTGCACATGTAATATAGTGCAGCAAATGATTAGGACAAAAGTACAGGGCAGGGTGTCATTCCTTCTCTCTATAAACAAACAAACATACAATTAAAATTTGAACACACCATATGACTTTTCATAGTGTTAATGTGCCATTTCCTGATAACAGACTGTTGCAAAGGTCAGACTTTTTCCTTCAACTAATGACCAACGTCATGTAGCAAGATTGTATCGAAATTTCCTGGATGGCTAAAGTATTGATGGCACTAAGTTGGCCTGATGTTCCTAAAGCCTGAATACAATTGAGAACCTCTGGGATATTATCTATGGGTGGAACCAACACTGCCAAGTAGCATCACAAACTGTGCAGGAGCTCACCAATGTCCTGATCCAGGAGGAAGCATCTCAGGACACCATCTGCTGTATCTTCAGGATTGTGCCAAGATATATTAGGGAGTGTATACAAGTGCTGCGCAGTGGAACAGTTGGTAAGCTCTGTTGCCTCAAAGCAAGAAGGTCACAGTTTTGACTCCTGGCTAAGGCATGGAGTATGCACGTTCTCCCCACGCATGTGTGGGTTTTCTCCAGGTACTCCGTTTTTCTCACACAGACCAAAAATATGCATGTTCGATTAACTGGCTACTCAAGGGAGAGTATGGTTTCCAGAGTGTACCCTGCCTTTTGCCCAATGACCACTGGAGAGAGAGAGACCAGCTCTCCACAAACCTTAACAAAAAACACTCAGTAGAAAAAAAATAATGGATGGATGGATGGATGGATGGATGGATGGATGGATGGATGGATGGATGGATGGATGGATGGATGGATGGATGGATGGATGGATGGATGGATGGGACACATTACTGAGCCCATGATAACTTTTATGTTTTATGACTTTTATCCTTGCAACTTGTGTTTTTGTTATGTTGACATTTAATGTCTGATTTCAGTGCTCCCTTAATTTGTGCGCACAATTTTTTTTTTACTTCTGTGAGTTTGTGCTTAACGCTCTTTACTGGTTAAGAGAGAAGCCAGAAAAGCAAATGGCTGACTATAAATGATCATAATGATACTATGCGACAGTACTATTGCTCTCCTCCTCTTCCTCTTACACAAATGTGTGAAACTCACCGCCACAGGGATGCAGCCAAAAACAAAAGCCAGCATCTCCTGCTAAAGGCCAAATTTGATTTAGGTGCAACAACCACCGAGTCAGAAAAACGACAGCTGTTCAGAATAAAAGCACTTGAGTATGCATCTGTCATGGTTTTGTAAAAATGTAAAAAAGCTAAAAAAAAAGATGGATATGCCTATTCATCAAATCAGCGCCAATTAAATTTTTACTGTATTTAATTACATGTGAATCATCATCAGACATCGGCTAATGTTTTATAAATGCACGACTCAGGAATTAAACGCATCCCTATCAGGCAGCAAGACCTTGAAGTACGTGCAATCGTGATCCCTGAAAGCAGTTATTAGTACAATCTTGCCTGATGAGCTATTAACACACGTCAATAGAAATGATTGCTGAGATGCACATTTCCTCACCACCTGCTGCATCCGATTATCACAGACAGAGAGGCGGAAACACCACGCTGAACTTCAAATCAAAATCCTAATTTAAAAACTTTTCAAACAGGTACAGGGATGTAGAACAGTTCAATAAAGCTCATATACTCCACACACTTTGTCCAAGCAGTTTTCATTACTCGAGGAGATGTTTGCCATTTCCTCTGATGAAGGCAAAGGAACAAAGTGTGTGAATTAGTTGCTAGAGATAGAGGCTGTTGTAAAATTTAATGAGGCCATTTTCTACACATCCTATCTTGCTGCAGCAGCTGAGTGATGGAGCGTCATGCATGAACAAGGTTGATTAACAGGGAGGAGCTGCATTCAAAGTGAGATGACTAATGTGGGGAGACGTGAAATATTTGTTCAATTTTAGATTAAAAGCGAGTGCCCTTTATTATCTTTGAGGATCATGAACAAGAAGACAATATGAAAGACAGAAGGAGAGGGTTGGTGCAGGTAGAGTCCAAGATAATAAGTATCATAAAAGAAAAAAACAACTGCACTGCAAATTACTGTTTAAAAGCACCCTTGTCTTCGCTGTAATGTATCTTGAGGAGAGTACATCAGAGCAACGCTGAAAACTCAGGAGGGACAGAGGTGTTGGTATATTAGAAATGGCTGTGAGAGCTCTCCATTCTACGACATGATAGATAATGGCATTTCAACCAACTTCCCATCACCACAGCCTTGCTCCTACCTTTTTCATTACATCACACTCAACGCATCCATCAAAAATACCCTGTAGGGTTTATGGCTTTTATAGGACCCTTATCAAGCCATCAGCATATTCGAAGAACCTTCCAACAAAAGCTGTAAACACAGAAAAGAAAACACACCATCAATCAAAGTAAGGCTCATTTGGCCTCCAGGTTACATAAGAACAAGACATCACACATTTACAATTTATGGCCCTTATTATTAAAATATTATTGCATGCTGTATAGCAGAAAAAGATGACTGTGAGACTGAAACATTAACAGTTAGACTTTAAAATGTCTGTTTTACAGACACCATTACTGGAGTTTTTGGTTGCTGCCAGTACAGGTTCATACTGAGTGCATAGGGTTGAGCACTAATTAACTGTTTTTCAAATAAATCAGTGAATAATAAGTTTTTACCATTTTAAAGATAAAAACAGTATTTATTGTTTGAACTGAATATGTGATTTTTATTGTTAAGCTTCAAAGTACCTCTACAGTTAAAACAACATTTTTATTTGACCCAAACCATTCTAGCAAAATTAGGAGTGCTTGGTTTTTCAGTTGTTTACAACATATCTAAATTAACCAAAACAAAATAAAGTGCCTTCATTTAAGAAGTTGGCAATCCAGAGAATTTTCCAAATGATGCAGGGAAAACGAAGGGAACAGGAAGGAAAAGGAAGACCACAACAACACAATTATACAAAAACTGGATGTTCTTAAAATCTTTAGTCGGTCTAGAACAGCTTCAAATGAAAACAGAAATAAATAAATAGAAGTGGAGAACAGTGCAACAGGCTTCAGTACAAATTTTACAAAACTGCTACTGCAAATTCAGATTACTGTCCTGACAAATATCTATATGGTAGTAAATGTGGCGGCACAGCAGAACAGTGGTTATAAGTGCCTCCTCCCAGCAAGAAGGTCGCAGGATTGTCTCCCAGCCTGGGGCCTTTTTGGATGGAGTTTGCATGTTTTCCCTGCACACTCATGGGTTTACTCCAGGTACTCCGGTTTCCTACCACAGGTTCATTGATCACTTTAGATAGTCCCTAGGTGTGAGTGAGAGTGTGAATGGTGGCTTGTCTCTATGTGGGCCTGTGATGGACTTGCGACCTGTCCAGGGTGTCCCCTCGCCTCTCACACAGTGACTGCTGGAGATAGACAGCAGCTCCCGAAAGGAGAAGTGAGTAAAGAAAATTGTTGGATGGATGGATAGGTTTTGCCTCCTGCATGCCTGCACTTGTGTCCATTTATAACCAATTGTGACAAGTAGGACACCTCAGACCTCAAAAAAATCTCAGCAGTTGATAGAGCTTGTACAATATTCAAATGTGTGCCACTTTTTGTATCAGCAAGTACAACATGATGTTACACGAGGACTGTTACAAAAACCACAGGCTGTACTATAACATGAATGTTTTTCTGCAACCATCTGATTCAAAAGTGATGGAGTAAAAAAATATTTACAATAAACTGTTTGCTTGAATTGCTGCAGATTTTTTAAGGTTTGAATTTTTCAAGCTCCCGATGACTGTCTACTTGCAAAACTGACAACTCAAAAGTACTTTTATCATTAAAGTATAAACTGTACATGACAATGTGAAGTAATTTTTTAAAGTTATGTAAATAGGGGTAATCATAATCAAAATAAACTGTGATGTTGTTTTAATTATGGAAAATATATTATTGTTAATCATCTGTATTCACAAAAATATACAGATTTGTTGAACTTGAATTATGCAGCCAACTGATCATTTAACCAGTCCTATAGTGTGACCTATAGCCACTCATAAACACTTGCAAACCCATCAATATCTTTGACACTAATGATACAATGAAAGGTTTGCATTTTAAACAGCATCATTTTTACCTCATCAGCATGATGTGAAACAGAGCACATGCAGCATTGTGGGTGGTGGAGGTGATGATAGTGGTGGACTTGTCGGAGAGGAGGACCGCTGGGCCATCGATCCACCGCAACACATCACTCCAGCTCAATTTACAGAACCAATCACATCCCCTGCTGATTGATGTGTGGATAATTGAGCTGTCGCCGGGGTTTTCATGTTTCTCCTCTAGCCTGCTCCAGACTTTAGGAATTGTATTGTATTTTACTTTAACACCATTTACAACAAAAGACATCCTGGTGTGTATTTATGTCAATATTCTGCCAGGCTGCTGTCAGGCAGACAGAGAGATGCTAACTGCTGCACTGGGCTTGATAGATCACAAGTCTGTTCAAGCTAATTAACCTCGAGGGCCAGGACTCCTGCAACCCTACAGGGTCAATCGCTGTGGCAGCTGCTTCTTCTTGACATTGCACCATTAAAGGTTCTTCCTTGGTTCAAGCTTTCCTTCAAACTTTAGTGAGTGCCATAGGTGTGAAGTGGTCAAATTGTTGTTCACAACCTGCAACGTTTACCTTTGTCAAGAATGTTTTAGTTTAGAATAAATACAGTAAAAACAGTGATTTTTTGCATCTTGGTTGGTACATCAGTTTTGTGGCACTCTGATCTTTGGTTTTGACCACCTGCATACATTCCACTTGTAAGCTTTACAGGTGCTCATTCTGGCTGGTTATTACAGCTGCTTCTCCCACCATCCAGTCTTTCTGCAGAGCTAAGCGGACAAGTGGTTCAGCTACATTCAACACACGGCCAGAAACAGGGTTTTCCAAAGTGTGAAATACATTTTAAGAAATCTTTTAGACAGTGAAAGTGTAGCTTATCCAGTTTCACATCAGGCATGTGTTTATCAAGCTTTCTCTGCAATCTAAAAACAAGCCATTTTGGTGGTAATTTATTCCAGGTTTGCTGGTTCAACACTCTGTGTAAACTCCATTTTTCCCTTCCTTTATTGCATTGCCCTCTGAATGTTGCAGGGTGATTTCCATCAACTGATCACCTTTCACCTCTTCTTAGTTTGAGAACTGCTCACTGGTTTTGCAAATGTTGGGTTTTATGTGGAGCATTGTTGATTATTATGCAGATAACATACTTGAAAGATTATATGTCAAAAGCTTCAAAAGAAAATTACAAAAATAAATAAAAGACCTCAACAAAGGAAAAGGAAAGTAGCTTATTTTTTTATTCTCTTATGCTTTGTTTTGATGACAAGTAGGCCAGATGGCAGTTTACAATCGTCTGGGGCCTTTTTTGCCAGCTAACATTTACATGAGTCCTGTCATAAAGATGATGAAAATGGGTTTTCTCTGTGGTCCAAGCAGAGCCACTCTTCAGAGCACATTAGGCCATGAAAACCTCCCATGGTGTCTTTCTGTCTGTAAATGGCTGAGCAGCAGGTCAACGCTGCCCACGTGGAAAATGCTGCTGCCAAAGAATTAATCATTAAACAGGTTCTGCAGCTCTCCCCTTGCAGTGTTCCCTCTCATGATGACCATAAGCTACTTGATTATCCTTGTCAACATCAACTGTGCGAGATTATTGTTTGCTGCCTGCTGATACCACAGCCATCATCTCGGAGCTAAATCTCTGTAAAAATGCTTCATTGCTCTCAGACAGAGGCAGCTTCATTAGAAAACTGCCCTGAGAAAGCTGGTGATAATGCTCACACAGCAGGCCTAAAACACTGAAATCTGAACTATGGATTGGTGGCCCATGTCTGTTAACTTTTTTTGGTTATGTTTATACAATGACCATTTGGGAACTTATACAAATGAAACTTTGCAGTAAAACATCAGCTCAAAAGTTGGGTAGGGTAGGGTAAAGTTTCAGTTCTGTGTATTATCACAGAAAGGCTTCAGTACACATTTTAGTATAAACAAAGCTAACAAAACCAAAGAGCAATACAAAGGTCTTGGTACATGAGAAGTGACGTCAGAACCAGCGATCAGGTCCGATGGGTTTTGCAAAAACTTAAACAGGGCGACTCAAAACTCAGGAAAGAAGAACAAGTACAACAAGGAGATCAGGAGTAGAAATGACAACATGGCAATGCACAACAGGAGATGAGCCTACATACTGAGCAAGAATAATTACCTAAGAGAATACACAAGTCAATCTAAAGTACAATTATTTGGCTAATTAGAGAACAAATTATTTTTTAAACTGAAAACAAATTGCAGTAGGCATAGTTAAGCTTGTGCTGTATTTATGATATAAAGTATGAAGCAGTCTGCACAAAATAATATCACAAAAACTGTCTGAGCTGGTCAGACATCATCCAAAGCTGATGTCCTCAAAAAGGCAACTGTAAAATGTAAACCGTTGGCATATTATGTTAACATAAATTATGTTGGCAGTCGCGCTGATTTATGTTTCAGACTGTCAGAACGCTTTGACAACAGACATAATTTTCTAGATGAAGAAATAACTTGTCATGTTGTCGAGCTCTGCTGTAATACTTAGGTTGTAGCTCTTCAGGGAGGAGAGATATGGCTGTGTGTACCTTTCAGATGACCCTGGACAGCACAAACTAACCCCTCCATATACACGCTTGGCTTCCCCTGTGATTTATGAAGCATATGAAGCTGCTCACTACTGGAACCTTTACTCTTTTTGTGCCCCTTTAATTTTAATGCCTGAACTACCAGAGTTGCCAGAACTGTAGGTAAGAAAAATGTTAGCACTTAGAGCGAGGCATTTGTTTCAGGTGTTGTCCCATTTCAGCATGGATTAATGTCAGCTACGCATCAATTTTACATGAAGCTAGATCCAACGGCAAACACAGCCCTGGGGACTTCAACTGCCTGGTGCTTGAATTTTCTGGAACATGGCCCCTGGAAATCACAGTCCAAAGCAGGGCTTGTCATCAACAGTTGCTTGGGGTAACTAATCTGTGTGACTGGGGAAATGCAAAGTCCCATGCTGTTGTCTGATTAGGTAAAAAAGAAAAGTTAAAATTTGTTATTTATTTACCTTTCTACTAATCACGATATGCATTTTGCATGAAGGGGAAAAAAGCAAACAGTTGGATTTTGGTTTAAAATAATATACCTACCACATTGGTTTGTCCAGGATCTGGAAACAAAACAGCCAACAAAGCAAAAGCTAACAGACAACAAAAAGATTGCATTTAAGTAACAAAATCAAAGAAACATGAATTAAAATTGGCTGGAAATATTGCTGCGTTCTATTCACGTTGGAGGTTGGAAATTTGATCTAGAAAAGACGCTAATCCCATTTTAATTTTGTTCCACTATTAACCTAAAAACCTAGTAGGATTTGTCATTGGTTGTGCTCAAAGACTACCTACCTAGACTAACTACAGTAAGGTCAATAACAATAAATTTGCATTCAAACGCTGTAGTAACATGTTTATTGATAGTAGCTGAAGGGTACTCTGTGTGTGACTGGAATACTGAGATACAAACCAACAGAAGTGATAATAAAAAGTTTATCACTGCAGCTATCACAACTTTTTATGCACAAGGCAGCCAGATTGGATTTTGAGGTAAGAGCTGGTCAGGAATATCTGACCTTCAGTCAGAATTCCAACTTTTATTTATTGATTTATTCATTTGGGGTACGGGGGTTCAATTTGTTCTTTTCCAACTTGGAACTTGGAAATTCTGACTTCCAAATATAAATGGAGCACAGCATATTTCCCTGAGTGCACTAACATCAAAAGTTAGATACATACTGCATAGTTAAATAAAGTTTTCAGGCTTAGCATGTCTTGTGGCAGCATAATAGTAAAAAATAGAACCTGTGGGCACCATCCAATAATCCAGTATGTTAACTGAAACACAAAAATGTGAGATTTTTCCAAACTGTACCTTAATAATGCAAAGTTTTTGTGCAAACCAATTTAAATAATGACTCAGCTCAAAAGTCCCCCTGTGAAAATATTATGCTCAATTACCATATTTTGTGTTTTTCAGTACAAGTTAAGGTTACGTATATGATTAATGAAAGGCCTAGCATTCCTTGAAAAAAATGATGCATATTGTCTACCATCTTACATGCCAGAGATTTAAACTAAAATGAGTTTATGCTGAGAAGGGACATAGTTGTAGCCACTTTGGTCAAACCAAACTGATGTCAAAGGTTATATAACATATGATCAGGAGCTAACTTTCAATTCTTTTTTTGTTCATCTTTTGCTGCTCCTACAGGTTTTCAGTAATTGGGTTTATGTGGTTTTCCTCTTCTAATAGCAGCAGGTGTGTGTACTAAAATTTTCTGCTTCAAAAACACCAATTTCAATCAAATCCTCTGCGGTGCATTCAAAATAACAGCAACAATGAGGGCCCAACTGAGAGCCATTCCAGTGTACACATCCATTTCCTAACATGTAATCTAAAGTTGAAGTGATCTGTGTACGACAATTAATTGAATAAATCAAAGGCAAACATCTCTTTAGATATTTATAAGTAACTAATAACACTATTACTCTTGTTGACATTGTTTTTATTGGATGTGTATGGCCCTAGTAAAGAAAGTGTGCTTTGCAATTTGGAGCTGTTCCCTGGTCACACATTACTACAGTTCAGAGATGTTTACTGCAACAGGCAAAACAGGAGGCAGTTCAGTGAAGCGGAGAGAGATAACACCGTGATGTGTTGACAGTTTGTTGGAGTTTTACAAATTAAAGGGGAGGCCGTGATCCTCAAGTGAAATAACAAGTCTGATGGTGGATGGACCATCAAACATTACTGGGAACAAAGTTATAAACTACAGAGAAGCATCAGCAAGCACACACAAAGAAATAAACACAGTGGTGTCATTTTTTTATGAATCAGTAACAGTAAGAGCATAAAATAAAAAACAAGTTGATGTGGGATTGGACACTGCTTTTACTAGTACAATATTCAGGGAGAACATGAATAAGAGAATGCTTGGTATGTAATCAAAGGTTTTATTAGGTCCAATTATCAGATTTATTTAGTCATTAATGTTCTATAATTACAGCAAACTCAATATATAAAATATTCACTACAGATCTATGTTGGGTTCATGGCTGGAAACACCTTTTATGAAACAATAATAAGATATGTTTCTGTTTGTGTGTTTGTTTGTGTGTCTGTTAGCAAAATATTTCATGAACCACTGGAGGAATAAAAAAAAACACTTTCAGAAAATAACCATTGGCTGCACATCTACAACTGATCAAAAAAAGGACTCAATCTGATTCAAGATGGCTGTCAGAGCCAGCTGACCCTAAAAACACAAAAATGGCTAGAAGTGGTTACAATTTTATAAAAATCAACATAAATATTAGAGTGGTAGTAGCGGACATTGATCCTCAATATATATTCTGAGTAATAGATTGCTCAAGACCTTCGTTTAAAATTTTTGCGAATAAAAAAATCCACAAGATGGCCACCGTAGCCAACTACTGTTAGGAAACGTAAAAATAGCTACAACTCAGTCAGTTCTGCAGATATTGTACTAATATTTGGTGTAGTTGTAGCTGAGTAAATCACAACACATACTTACTCTGAGACATCTTGTGACGTTGTTAAGTTTATAATGTTATTTTCAAGATTTGACCAAAATAGCTACATCTTCAACTGTTCTCGACATAAGATGATTTTAATTTAGACCTTTAATTTATGTTTTGAAGTGTAATTGCAGGTACATGCAGGCAAAGACTTCTTATTGCATTCATGCTTAGTGAAATAAATGCAACTTCTGAGTGAAATGGGGATCAACTCACAGGATCACGACACAAAGGGTTGATACTTTTTAATGAGAAACAATAAATTAGTGGATAATGTGTAGTTTTGGAAGTGTTCATAAAACAATTACACACTGATTCAGTAGATTACCGCAAATCAGGGTAATTACCTTTTATTCTATCATCTGTTAGCACATGTTGAATCTGAACATTAGTCAAAACTTTGCGACTTATTTATCACCTCATATGAAACCCTTTGAATGTCTGCTTGGGTATGAAATATGGGTAACTTCAGGGGAAATAGTTCTTTCTTTCCAACTTTTAAACATTTTCTCCAAAATATGTCATATTTTATCAACTGAAAAAAAAATTAGCTGCTTTAAAGATCCATGTATCATTATAACTGACTGTATTTATTATTATTCTTCAGAAATGAAAAGCCCAGACTCCAGTATCTTACCTCATAAATGCTAATGGAAAATTCATGACCCATTGTCCGTTCAGGGGAAGTGAGCAGCCTCAATAGCCTTCTTCTCCAGTTCTGATGACGCACCCCAAGTCCAGAGCTACAGGTGTCGGCGGGGGCACAACCGATATCCAAGTAAGAGGGGGGGAAAGGTGAAAGTAAACTGGAGCAGCCACATGTAACTCAAGGAAGCATGAGGGGAACAAAAACTCTGCATGTAATTCACCCTTGATCTGAAGTTCTCAGAGAACAGGGGATTGTTTTAACGCGCTGAGCAAACTGCAGCATGCATGTATGAGCAAAAGAAGAAACGAGAATGCTTTAACCCTCCCCCTCCCGTGGACTCGAAGTTACAAGGGCTTCTCTTTCTCTCTTCAGTTACGAGGGCGTCAGGAGAGTTTAACAAAAAGAGTCAGAAATCTGACCCTTTTTTTGTAATTATGCGTGGTTTTGTTTATTTAGTGGTCAATTAAGAATCCAGTAGAAAGCAAAAAACATCCAAACACATTGTCCTCTTTCCTTTAGAAAAAAAAATAATAATAAATCAGCAATACAGGCCTCACTTAAACTTTTTCATTTTTTTAAAAATCTGAGTACTTTCAGATGGAGAACAAGCTTTCTTCTGTCCTCTATTCTTTCTAAAAGGTGTCACTTTGGCTCACCTGTTTGAACTGAAACCGAATGCATGCTAACGCACATGTACTTAATGAAACAACTTGTACAAAAAAGCACTGAAAAATTACTATAAAAAGAGTAAAAAAATGAAATGTTGTGGCGATAGTAATGTTGCAAGGTCATTCAATTAACAGCAGCTTTGGTTTGAATATTTCAAAATTAGTTTTGACATTTTTTTGCAGTCCTGTGTTGAAGTTTTTCAGGCTGGCTGCTGGAGTTTTGTTTTCACTAAAGGAGACAGTGGAGCAATGACGTTTTTTGCCCTTGTCTGTGTGTTTGTGTGTTTGTCTGTACCTCCTCCAAAATAGCTTATGAATCACTGAATGAATTTCAATGAAACTTTTGGAAAGTAGTCATTGGATGTACATCTACAGCTGATTAATTTATGGACTCAGCCTGATTCAAGATGGCTGCCACACCAAAGTGACATTAGCAAGCATATAAATGGTTCTAACGCAGTCAGTTTACAGATTTTGAGCCAAGGGATACTATGAGCAACACAACACAACACAACTTACCCAACACAAAAATAGCTAAACCTCAGTGGATTTTTAAGATACTGAGCTAATATTTGGTGTTGTAGTAACTGAGAGTCACTGACAGGACTAACAGATTACATACAAGCTCATTCAAAATATCATAATGTTGCATAAGACTGTGCATAATTTTAGTTTCAAAGTGTGATCAAAACAGCTATAATTACTGTATGTCACTGTCTTCTGCATCCTTCACATCTATACTTCGCTGCTGTCATCACGTCTTTACAAGAAGATTCAATGCTCCCAGTCTTCATGTGATGCAAGATTACCCACTGATTAAAAAGGGTTATTACTAAACCTTTAAACACAAAAAGTGGGTTTAATGAAATACTGGCATTCTGCTCTGTGTGTTCAAAGGTTCCCTTCATTAGAAGGTTGTGTCAAGGTCAAGTATATGTAAGTCCACTTCATAGTCAGATCTTTCTTATTAGACTTCATCCACAGGCAGGGGTTTGCTCTCTCCCTTGCGGAAAGTAAACGAAGATGACTACCTGTACATGTGGAATAGACCGCCTTTATATTGAAGCAAATCCTCATCATTTATTGGGAACTGCTACTTAATATAGAAAGTTAAAAATCAAATCAAAGTTTGGGCTTAAAATTTGCAATAATATTGTTTAACTCTTCGTCATTAATAACAAGTTTCTTTTCCAACAGCAGCTTAGATTTGTGAGAAATCAAATTGGTAGGATGGTCTTTGATATTGGTTGCTTCATTTAAAACCTAAATGCACATGTATTCAGAAATACTGAGAGCCACCATTGGATGAGCATTTGTTAAGGTCATTCTTCTTAATCGGCTCAACAGATTATCATGTTGGTTCAGAATTCATGACTCACAGACTTTCAGAGTTCATCATAAGTTGTGGCTTAATTTCTACTAATTTAAAAGGAATCAGCAGCTGTGGAGGAAAATTTATTCAATTTGAAAACAAATCAAGGAATGAGATGTGTTTCATAAAGACAACCAATATGAAGTTTGAAAAGATAATAGCAAAAACTGTTTAAACACCCACACACACTAACCACAGTCCTTTTCAAGTCTTTATTTTAAAATCAGTAAAAAATAAAATCAAGTATCGAGAAAATTGTCCGCTGTGTAATTTTTGTTTCATTTTCCTATTTTTATTTTTTTTAGTATGAGTGTAAAGCATCACCTGCACAAGTGCTTACAGCTGGGCATCCAAATGGACTGGTTCCTTTTATAAAATCTCCAATGAGAGGAGCTGAAGCAACACCTGCCAGACCAAAACTTTTTGCTTTTTATGTTTGTTGTGCTTTATTTTAATTAATACTATAATGTGTTAGTGGTATGTAATATAGTATATATAAAAGAGTATAATACAACCATAGAAACTATCATTTGTTACGCTTAAAATGTGGCAAGTCTGTGGGGGTTTTGTAACCTTACATGTAAATACAGTTCTTAAGGAAACATAAGATGCTGACAAGACTTCCTGTGATCTAAATAAAATGTCTGAAACATAAGTTTACCTCTGCACTTTTCTCTGTCATGTTTTTGTAGCACTTTTTCTTTTTATTGATTTATTTATTTATTCATTCTTTTTTTTTGCTTGTTTTTTTTTTTCAACTTTTGGGGACATTGAAATATTCAATTCCCTTCTTTTCCACTATATTTAGGGAAATGTCATTCCTCAGTTACATGCTGGCTCTATAAATCCTGGATTTTATTGTTTTATTCATCAAATCTTTTGGGGAATACGTTTAAGAACCACTGCATCAATAGGCTAAATCAAAATAACATTTATAGTGTGCTGATCGCTTCCATTAATTCACCGCATATAATAGCAAATAGGAAGTTTCAAACTTTCAGATGAGGAGAAATATCAGAATGCTAAAGTTAAGTCAAATTTCTCAGTTGGGACATGAAACAACCTTTTACTTCCTTCTCAGGAGAAAATGCATTAAATGCAGGAAAAGCAAAAGTATAAGCTAGGTAAAGATAAGGAGGATGAATAATTTTGCTTTTTCCCTTGGAAATCTTAACTGCTCGCTGAATAACAAATATACAAAACCAATGGGCCACAAACACAACATCAAGGTTGTGTTTTTTAGGTTTAAAGTACTTAATGACGTCATAAAGATAAATGTGCTATACGTTCGCTGATATTTTTCATACCAAGCTTGATATACTGTAACACTTTGATTTTACTGACATACATTTATAGCTCGTTTTCATGTTATAAAAATGAGCAAAAAAATAAATGACACGATTTATTCTATGTGTCTTTCTTTTGCTTTTTCACAATTGTTGTTTATCTAAAATACACAGAATTTCAAGCACAGTGTATTTCTGTTGGGATATAAACTTATCCACTTTTCATAACTTCATAAGTCAATGCAAGAACACAAAAAGAGACTAAAATTATGTTTTTTGGCAATCTAAAGAAAGCTTAAGTCAACCCAACAGTACTTAAACTGTGGTGTCAGGTTGATGCTTTATATTTAAAATATATAATAAGCTTACGAGGCAGCCGTTAGGTTCTGATTTTCATTCTTGTTGAAGCGTCAGTGGGACTCCTGGATTTGATGTATCTCCCCCGCTGAGGCCTCACACTGCTAGTTGCAGGAAAATGCCAAGAAAGAAAGAAAGAAAAAACAATGTGGCATACTTTAAATTTCAGTTTATGTGTAAATATTTGATGAAGCTAATTAAAAAGTGGAGCTCCACAAAATCATTCAAATGTTTTGAAAGCTGTGGATGTCAACAAAGTATTTTTTTTTCACAGAAAAATCTCAGCATTCTCATTTCAGTCTTAACTTACGGCTCCTTAATTATGGTCTGTATGCCTCCTGCCCTTAAACTGTTTCTGTTTGTAAATCACTCTTTGGTAATTCAAAGAGCAAAGAACATTTTGTCATGGTTGTCATACCATGTAAACGGAGAATAGAGATGACAAATGAGTTCCTCGAAGATAGAGATCATTTAAAACATGTAACACAATTGAATGGATGAGGTTCCAAGTGACTCCTGAGTGACAAAAATCTGCCAAAATGATTGAGCGGCTGAGTCAATGGGTTGAGTCAACAACAGAATAAATTGATCTATAGCGGAGGAGGGGACGAGCGAATAAACAACTTCATAATGCCAGGGCGAGTGGAAAGGATTAATGTTAGTTTGCGAACTACAAGTGGTGTCAGTAAATGTTTTCATTGTTAAAATGAGCCTGCTGAGCAGCAGGACTCTATTTTTAAGGTTGAAGACTTTGCAGCCCAAAATAACTGCTGCTAAAGTCACGCTAATTTCAGTTAGTTTTCTCTGAAGTAAAAATGTGCACAAGGTTTAGAAAAAATGGCTACAACTTACAAAGTTCAAAGCACAGATTTACACATTTCATTTTTTGTGTGCACTGCTGCCCATTGTTTTCTGTTTTGTTGTTGTTTTTGCTTAGTTTTTTTGTTTGTTTTGCATATTTTTGTGGTAATAAAAAGTCCAGCAAATTTGCAAGTTTCTTTTTCCACTAACTGCTGTTTTTCACTGCTTGCAGTGAAAAACTTCATTCAAGGAAAGTTTCTAGTGCTATAAACTGATCCACGTCATTCAGTGGAAATGGGGCGAATAGTGGAAAAGAACAGCCTGTCAGTCTGCAGGTCACCCAACAAGCCTCTCTGCTTCAGGCTGAGAAACAACATTTGGTTCAATTTATGTTTTGCACCTTTAAGTAATAGAATCTCAACTAAATTTCTTTTTAAATTCACTTGGAAAACAATACATCTCCATGTTTAGTCTCACGTTGTTCAGTAGAAAATGGTTTCCAAAATGCTACAGAGCTTGGAAACTATTCCCTCGCTGAACTAGACTCTGGACACAGTCTTTAGCCCCAAGAGGTTCCTGTCTTGAACACAGAAAGTATTTTGGAAAAAGGGAACAACTCTGACAAGTACAACACACCAACACTCCAGAGACAAAGAAACCCAAAACCAAATGTTTTCACAAATCATGTTTGTCTTTCAGTAATATGATCGGTAATAAGGATTCAAAACATAATTGTAAGCTTCAACCGTTTCTTTTCTTTATATTTGCACCAGAATTATGCTACAATTAAAAAACAAACTCTGAAGAATTTGATTTTACACAAACAAACATATCACAGAGACAGAGTGATAAAATAAGCAATTATCACTGTCATGTTGCTCATTGAGCAATATTGTCGCCTCCCACTGTGCACGCCCAATATTGATTTCTCAATCCACCTTGATCCTAATTATGCTCAGAATAATAGCTTGCTGACACGTGAAACGTGTTGTCTTCTGGGAGCAGGAAACTAAACATAGTGTTCAGGAGCTTTCATTATAATCTTCCAGGGGCCAATAATTTAGCACTGAAATTTATATTGCAGCTCGAGGAGATAGAAGTGCAGTCATTTATAAACCACAGATGCTTTCCCCCCCCCCCCCCCCCCCCCCCTCTTCAAATGCACCACTGGCAGTAATTTACTTTGGCAATACTTTTTATTTGCTTTGTGTTTTGGCAACAAATCTCAAATGGGCCAACATGTGTGATGATCGAGAAAAGAACAACATTTCCCTCTTTTAATAAGAACATTCAAGGTGCCTTTGAGGAACACGGCGAGATCTCAAGTGGCTCCATAGCCGCGGGGTGAGTCCTGTGGCTACTGATACTTGAGTGGAAATAAACTCACCTTAACTGTAAATCACCTCTGTAATTGCTGCTGCAAAGCTGGGTCATATCAAACAACAATAGAATCATGTTAAAGTAGTTATTATCCATCTACCAAGATCTAAATGGGACAGCATCTATAGCAAGTGATCATAACGTGGAAGGTTTATATCACATAATTTTATTTTCAAATATCATCAGATCAGCTCTTTATAATGGGGTAAATGTATTATTCATAAGCAGAACAAATTGAATTGTTTAAATAAATCTGTTATACATATGTATGTAAATAGTTCTTCTCCACTCACTTTATGAGATTCAAACCCACACCCTCGTCTCCATGGATACAGTTGTTAACTCCCACCTCTGGCAGCTTCGAACATCTGAGTCACTGAAAGAATCTAAATAACATTCAGTTTCAATCATATTATTTTCTAACTACATATGCTTGTATTTATAGAGTTTATAATAAATTTCTGACAGTTGTGTGGCTCCTGCTACTATTTGCATGCTTGTTTAACTCTATATCAATATTTTTGTGATTTAGCCAAATTTTCACACATTTACCTGCAACAACAGCAAACAGTTTTAATCTTTTTATATAGAAAACATCTTGTTTCGAGATCTCAAAGTGCAAAACTGTAAGATGTTACAAATAAATAATATTAATAAATGCCCTTTTTGACGCTCTGATATTCATGTTTGTTGCACAAGAAGTAGATTAATGTGTTTTTTGTAAATCTTTCCACTTCTTGCATTCTATGTAAAACTAAATTACTCAAAGTGTTTCTCTCCTTTATTTCAGGGGAATTAACCATGATGCAGCTACAGCGGAAAGCTGCTGTAAAAGCTTCTGTGAATTAGTGGTTAACAGAAAACAGCAGGAGGTGTTTTCTTCCAAAATGTTTCTTATTGTCTCTAAATCACTTGCTGTTTCTACAGCTATTAACTTTCCCTCAGAAGTCATTTTGTACTAATTTCAAAAAAAGTGATTTATTACACTGAGAGATGGGCATCGCAGGATGTCAACAGGATTTTGTTACTGCTTTAACATTCAATCTTAAACTGACTATTAGATGTGTTTCCATTGCATGACATGCCACTGCAGAAAAAATAGTGACTGAAGTAAATACAGTTGAAATGTCATAAAAATATGTTGGACTAGGCTTGTAATTTACTTCAAATCAGGCAAAATTGCTTTTTCTTGTGTGTGTCTCAAAAGGTAAGCTGCATTTTAGTTCTATTTTACATGTATGATAAAACAGTCTTTTGAACTTCCGTAAACATCAATTGATTTTATTATTTTAATGTTTCAAGTAACAACTGTCATCAGCGAGAATCAAAGGGCAAACAATAAATGGTAATGTAAAATCAATAAAATAATTTTTTGTTTAGATGTTGCACAAAAAATTCAATCTTAAAGTCAAAAAACGATTTTGTTTCATTTTTATGTCTTTTGTCAAACACAGCAGATGATGTGCTTGTCTTCAGGTTTGCAGCTGTTTTGTAAAAACAATTTGTAGAGCCAATGAAAGCTGAACAGCTGTGTTAGCCAGTAATCTGCGAGGGGCGACATTCAGCTTTTATTTCATCTCACCTGTGATTGCAGAGATTAGTCACTCAGCAGTCTTCGCATGTGTCTCAGAGTGTATTTATCTTCATGCAAGAAACTCTTCATGCATATACTGATGCATCCTAGTTGTAGCTGGTAAGATTAGATATAGATTTTTATCTGGCGTCATGTAACAAATTACCAAAAAGATGCTCAAAATGTCCATTCTGTCAATATGTGCCTGTGTGCATTATGGATTTGCAATTAAAAGCATGCATTTAATTAGAACAGCCTAATTTGCAAGCATATTTATAATCTGTACTTTGAGTTGAAAAAAAGGGTAATATTGGAGTTAAAATTAAATATTTTAACCTGACATGTTTATGGAGGATTTAAATTTGCAGCACTCACAGCTAAATTATTTGAATCTTTTAAAAATGGCCAATTGAAATATTTTATTACAGACCATAATAATCTTACCCAATATTTGTAAAGCTTTAATAGAACAATTACAGCAGCAATTCAGTGACTAAGATATTGTCAAATATTCAGTAAACAGTAATATAGAGTTGGGTTTTTGTTTGGTCTAAAGCATTTGATTCCTCTGAACCTTTACAAATACAGGCCTCATCAAAATGGTTGTGACCTTTAGTTGTTCCTGCAGGGCACTTTGTTCCTTTATTTTTTTAGGAGTCACTTCATATTAATATCCAGACATATGACTTCATGAAAAGCAATAGCTTTTATTATCCATGTTGTCAATTTCTTCATAAAGCTTCACCTTAAACTGATTTTGTTTTTTAAAGTGTGCAGTGATATGTGTTAGACTACTGTGACATCATTTGTATGCATGCTTTTTTCATCTTTACTCACTAATTAGATTTTGCACATCATGCTGAATTACACTTTGTAACAAATGCAGGCTTACACACTCACCACAGCATCTTATAGGACTCTGTGAATGGTCCTCTGTTTAATTCAAAGACAATTTTAGGTAAATTATTTTCTTGCATATCCAGATTTCTATCATATCATACCAGCAATTACAATGCTACTAGGTCTGCTGCTAGAGTAGCTTTAAATGTCCTTTTTCATGTTCTTTATGCTTGGAATGAACATCATAATATAACTAGAAAAATTCATGAAGAAATTATGGTGGTGCCTGCCACTTGGTGCATTAAGCTATGGCGGCCATCTTGAATTACGATGACTCCGAAAAATAATCAGTTGCAGAAGATCATCCAATTATTTCTTTGTGGGGGTTTCAGCAATATCCACCCAGTGGCTCATGAGATATTTCAGAGTACAGTTTTAAAATGATTTGAAGCATTTTCAATGCAGTCCTATGGGGGGTTTTGGAATCAGAATGGCAGGCACCAATCATCTTACAAATATGTTATATATGTTAATGGGTTGGATTGTATATTACATTGTACATTTATAATATACAATGGATATTGTGTGTTTTGTTTGTGTAATCTGATGAGCTTACATGACCAATTATATTAGTCTAATAGAGAGGTGATTAAAAAAAAGCATTTGAAAGTATAAACTCAATACTGATGTTACACTTGGGGATTTATTTGTTGTTTTACATGCTAATTCTGACCCTTGAGTAAAACACACTGTGTAATATAATGTCCAGAGGGAGAATAGAGGCGGCACAATTAAAAGCTGAGCCTCTTGGAGGTTTATGTGTTCGTGTTAGTGAAGCAGCTCTTAATGACATCTACAAACCTAATGATGCACTCAGCCTCAGTTGGCTTCTACCTTATATAAGATTTAAAACAGTTGAATCAGATGTGTGTACTCTGCTGATGGCAAATAGAGAAATGTTCAATACATCTGAAATGATCAGATTAGACTGTGAGTGACCAAAGGTGTAAGTCAGCAGACAACAAGACACTTATTTCTTTGGTTATCGAGTGCAGGACAGATTAGCCTAATCTAGGGTTAATGCATTTGAAAACATATTTTTGAGTTTAGTGTTTTCGTTATTATTTATAATATCTGAAAATACCATTACCTAACCTACACAGTAAATTATTTAATAAGAGGTTTGTTTGGTTAATTTTAAGCAATCAAACAGGGATTTTGCATTTATTTGTGAGTGGTTTTCAGGGGGCCTTGGTTGGGCTTTTGTTTGTGTAAAATTACTATTGTTGTACATTGGTGTGTTACATATATCAATAAAATTGAACGTAAGTAAACTGGAATCCAACTCTGTAGTCTAAAAATCTGCATAAAAAAAACACATTTTTTTGGCTGATTCAAATTGTGTTTTATTCAGTCACTGAGTCCCATGTCCCATTTTGGTATTGTACAAATCCTAAAACTTATAGGTAAAGTGTTAAAACTAGTCCTTTTGGACTCTGATTTGTCAGCTAACAGCTGACATGTTGTTATATATATATATTTTTTTTTTTTTGTGCATTTTATTGTCTGAATGCCTTCCAGAGGAAGCCTACATTGTCCAGTATGACACTATCACAGCTTTTGTCTTAACCTCAGATCAACCTTTGTGACAGTTTCACACTTTCTTTGTTCAACCACATACCCAAGGGTACAGAGTCAGGAGAAAAAAAATCTAAACCTGCCAAAATTTTTACAGAGAGAAGTGCTGAGAAGGTCATGCAGTTGCATGTAACCACACAAGTTTGGCGACCCAGTGGAAGGGTGTATGTGACAGTACATGTCTGCGCCTCGGCCAGTGAGCCTGCAGGATGGAGATGGCCTCCCTCGGGGCTGCCACTCTCTGCTGAGAGGATAAGGCGCAATTTTGAAGCCTCTCAGCTCAAACCTCTTGAGAGCCAGAGAGAATGTTTTGTCACAAGATGTGAGCACCCACATCAGGCTTGGTTTGCTCTGTTTCATTTTCCCCAGCAGAGGCTTTCATAGTTCCATTTTCTTTCAGTTTTATTACATAAAAATCAAATTTGTGTTGTTTTTGCTTCCAGGAATCTGTTATCCTATCAATTTTTACACTCAAGAGGGGGATTCCTTAATTTGGGGGGGCTAAATTATTAAAGTATTTAACCTCCTAGGGCCTGCCATCCATATGTTGATGACACATTATGCTTAGCATCCCTTTATTCACATCAGGTCCCAATCAGCCTGAATAGCAAAGAGAAATTAAAAATGCATGCCATGCAAGAGTACGGGTTTTAGGAGGTTAAAAGAAGAAAATACTGATGACTTAAACAACACAACAATCTTAATAACACATTAAAAAATAATTATCTAATTAGTTACATTTACTAAGTATGTAACAAAATATTTATTAGCTTCAAATTTATAAAAAATAAATGTTTTCAAGACCTGAAGATGCAATGAAACAAATTTCCTAAAGAAGGCTACAATTGTTGGCACTTTTTATTAAAGAACACAAACATCCAGAAGTACACCACGATTTCCTCACCAGAATAGATTGAAAATGAAGTCAGTCGCTCCCCAAAGCCCCATCCTGTCTTCACCCAGGGCCCAATTAGAGGAGTTGTAGTGACAAGTTGAATATTATTGGCTCGGCAGGCCAATGAGATCTGGACTCTTGTTTATCTCTCATTTCACTTGGAGAAACCACATTAGAATTCTTCTTTGGTGTGCTATTAATAAGTGCCAAAACAGCGTAAGCCGTGTGGCCAATACATGTTCAATTAGGATTATCCAGAGACACAATTCATTGGGAGTGTGGAGTTCAAGACTTCATGAAGCTTGTCAAACTGCATAAACTTTTGTGCAGCTTTAAAGGCTTCGGATATGCAATTAACTGAAGCAACAGCGAGGAGAACAATGCACCTACCCCGGCCACCCCCGCCCCAAAGCCTTCCCATTATTTTAACAAGCACAACAACACATTGTATGTTAATAGATTTCCTTCCAGGCCTCTAGAGCTTCCCGGGTCTGTTGTCAATTGTGTTGATTAACAGGAACAAAATTAGAATCTCAGGGCCCTGTTTAGCATTAGAAAGATTAATATACAGCTTAATGCACCTACATGGTCCTCTAGGTGTCACCCATATCTTCTACCAGGCTTTTTATCTTCCGTAAGTGTCTTTGTTTGACCTTCGATAAGTGTCATACTTAAACCTTTTGTTGTGTTAATTAGAGACGTGATTAAATCTGAAACAAACCCCTTGGCCTCTCCAAATGCTTGGAGAATTTTAATAAGCCATACTGTAAACATGTGCATATAGAGGGAACAGTTTTTTCTGCTTAACTTTGACCCCAGCAAGCTCAATTCAAGGTACATTATTTTTCCAGACACAAACAACTCGTTATACCAAACTTTACAATGTGCTGTGCTTACCGATTTAAAAAGGAGAACAAATTTATTTTTAAACAAATATGTGCTTTTAAAAGAAATTGGATTAATGTTTTTGATTAGACTTTTTTTAAAAGATATTGTTCATCATTAATGCCATTTTCGCAGATATAAAAAAAAATCCATTTGCACATCATTACAGTTCCTGGGAAAGTGTGAACATTTGCAAAGAAAAAGCTTTACAAATTGCACATTTTGTTTACATATTTTTATAGAAACACAGGGCAAAGATACAGACCTAGTTTATGACCATGATGCTGGAGGTTTTTCCACACGTTTGCAGCATCAACAGAACTATTTAAAAAAGAAAACAATTACTGATGTGTTACCAGGTGATGGGTACTGATTTGATACTTGGTAATAATTTTGCAACATACAAATTTTAAGCCAGAAACATTATCAGAGGGCACACACAGACATATTTACACAGACCCACTGAACAGTTTTTTGCTCTGTTCACACTTGAATTCATTCAGAGTAATATCTCACTGAGCTGCAACTAGTTTGGCAACTCAAACTTGACTCAGTATTGCAAGAAAATATGCAAACCTTGTGTTGCAGTCTCACTGAGTGTTTGTGACCAAGTAACCAGTGAGTTGTGTGGCCACTTGCAACATGTACAACTTTTTTATTGTGATATAAAAGCTAAACTGATCTGTTTTTATCTACCAGAGAATACGTAAATGTTCTTAAAATCCTGATAAAATCGATATGTTGTATAATATAATATATAATATATATGTTTTTGAATTCAAAAAAATATTTTTCTAATTTTTATTTACATGACAGAGTTTGGAGCCAACTGTTGGTGCACAATGAACTGAGAAGCATACTTGTTATAGCTTAGCTACAAAAGGAAGAACTGAAGGTGAGTCAGTTTCAGTACAAGCAACACTGGAACCTTGTGTTAGACTGAATTTCCTCTTAAAGAGAGAAAGTTCACACCAAGAAGTAGGGAGCAATTTCTCTCTGACCTCAAAGCGATTGTTGTAGGTGTCACAATTCTTCTTATGATGTAGGAGGAGAACAAAGCAGCAGGACAAGATATTTTAGGGTCATACCTCAGTGATATGAGCTATGCAATAAAGATACACAAATAACTAAAGAAATTAATTTAACAGGAATAGAATTAATTACCTCCCAGTTCATTATATTTTTAGCACAAATCTATGTACCAATATTAGACTATCAGTTGTTAAGGAGATTTTTGTCTTCTTTTCCTCCAGGTAAAGGAATCAAATACAGAATGATGCCTTTAGCCCATCCAATAAAGATCAAAACAGCTAAGGGCGGCTTATAAGAACTCGGGCGAAAAACCCATCACATTTGTTAACATAAAAGGAATCAACAACAACTGGCACGTTGATATCTTGAAGGGGTGTCACACCTTTTAAGGGAATTTTTCAACCACCCATTGTCACTTCAAATTATTACCCAAGGGGTCACTTGAAATCTAGGAGTAACACTGGGAAATAGGATTGGGCCGGTGGGTCTGTGCTGCTGTAATTCCTCCCAGGTTAGACAGGACTACAGTTCTGCCATGAGCCACCTCCCGCTAAAAGCACTTTTACTGTTTTCTCCCTCTCTACAGTGAGCTGGGGAAGAAAATAGCCTTTACCCCAAGGAAGGAAGCAATAATGACAGCCCTTCAGTCATGAGCACAGAGGGGATTTTGCTCCTGTGTTTGGTGCATTAAAATAAATTGTCTCAAATTTCCTAATGTGCCACCAGGATGTCAATAATTTCACCTCTTCTGAATATGCCACTAATATAATGGAAGCTATTTTTGTCATGCTTTCTGTTTATTTCGGACCTCAACTTGTTCATTTTTGATTGTTGCTTCAACTTATTGGGAAATAATGTGGGTTTTTTTTACATCATTGCAAAGGGATTACCAGTTTCATTAATTTTTGACCTAATAAACTAAATTCCTATCGAAACTTTTGTATTTACTATAAAAATAAAAACAGATATATCACTCCTATTTAAGTGTAAAGGTAAACTGTTCTCCACATTATTCAGACCACTTCAGTAGCATCCGTAAAGCTGAAAAAAGAAATAAGTCAGAACGGCTTTTTCTTTCATTCTAATGCGGTTATAAAATTTAAACTTGCTGCATGAATCCAGGATTGTTCGAATAAAGCCCTACTGTGAATGTGATGAAGACATTAGCCGGTGTTGGATCATGCCTCTTCCCCCACTCCTTCGCAGACATCCCACACAGTTATCAGGCTCTATGAATAATCTATTCAGAGCACTCCACCAGTGTGATAATATGTTGGAGGGACCTGCCAGTTAATGATACACTTGTGATTCTGTGCATAAAAGGTTTATAGACAACGAAAAGAACACCATTTGATGGCATTAAATTTTACTTTCCAGTATAGATGTCAGCTTCTTAGATTCATTATCGATGAAATCACCTATTGTTTTGTACCTGTTTGACATTTAAGATAGGTACAAAGGCCCAGCAACAATAAGGTTTAAATACTGCAGATGCAATTTTCTGTACATTACAATTCATTACAATACATTCTGCATCATGCAGTTAATTGATAGAGTTTTAGACAGTGGATACAGAATGCTTTACTCTTTTTAAGCTTGTTTATTTTATCAAAAACAATTTTAATCGTCAATAAATCAGCTGTTGTTAATTGTTTTTCTTTTTTTAAAGGTAAAATATTTTAAAAATGTGTTTTTGGTTTAGGAGAAGCCAGCTCATGACTGGAAAGAAAAGGATGAAAGCAAAATTGTCGCAAATCAAGGAATGAATGACCAGTTAAGCAGACTATTACACAGAAAAACTTAGTGAATGAAGGATTATAATAATAAAACAAAAACATTAACAAGGCAGCAAAACAAATACAAGATAAAGAAAAAAACCAACAGGGCACACAAAATGACCAGAGGCAGGTGAAGACAATATGATGAAGCAAATACTAAACATAAACTTGGAGTATAAGTAAGCTGTGAAGGGTGATTACTGAGTGAGTGCAGCTGAAGCTAATGGCTGATGAAGAACAGGTTTGAATGATAAACTGAAGAGAAACTATGGCCAATAAAACAGGGAGGAACTAAAACATGCTGAACACAAAATATCTCAAAAATAAAACAACAAGGAAAATCATTGCTAAATAACTATTAGGACAATAACGCATAAACTCAAAGTACAAAACAAACATGAAAATCCCAGCTTCCTGGCAAAAAAATCAAACTCAACACTAAAAAATATTGTTCACTGAAGCTCTGCTTTTTTATCACAGTGGCAGTGCCATATTAATGCAAAATAAATGTCTTTGTCAAAACCCTTCTCATTGTTTCTCCTCAAAAAGTCATACAAACCAAACAGAGGCGGTTCAACACCAAATCAGTGTTGCTTCAAAAATAATGCTGGCATCACAGCATCAGCTGAGTGGCAACATTGTTGTCAGCGCGATGTGTTCTGTGATGACAGCTCTTCTTTAGACATCCAGATGTCTCTGTGACTACTTCAGTTATTGCTTTAAAACATGCAAGTTGTGTGCCCTTATTCTGTCTTTGTACTTTACAAACAGAACAGATGTGCACCAAAAGCACATCGGTCCCACAATGTGACCATAACTACAAAACCTGGAAGAGTGTGTTTGAAGTGATGAATGAGAGACACACTGTAAAGTGCTCTATAAGCATAAACAAGAAAAAGTGTTATATAAAAGTGGAACAATCACCATTTGCCTGAAATACACAACGTTGTATGTCGTATAAGATTTCTCACATTCTAGTTTACAAATCTTCAGTGATTTCACAGAGTTCTCCAACACCACCCTGTGTTTCATCTTCAACATTTCCTCTTTCCCTTCACAGCTCCAGCCTTCTGCGATTTTTAACCTTGTAAATGTTCAGGCCTTTGATTTAACAAGCCAAGCGCCACTTTGTCACAAAGCATAAAACAACTGCTTATGTCTTTAATGAACCAAGTTCATTCCAATTATGTAAACATCAGAAGACGATAACAAAGCAGCACACTTCATTCAGCTCAAAGAAAATAATATGGCCCTGACAGGCTTCTATTTGACTGTTTATCCTATTAGATTTCAAGCTGTCTTAATAATCTGATGGCTTTTTGAGGAGTTAATTTGCTTACATTTTACTCAAAGTGTCAGTAGCGTCTTTCTTCTCTGCAATAGTCACTGTTCATTAAACTAATAAGTTGTTTAAATGTGATGAACTAATTAGAGACAGCCATTTAACGACCCAGCTTTTCCTTTTTATTTGTTCTTTTTTTCAAAGCAGCTTCTCTTCTGATGTTTGACATGTTGAAAGGGACAAAGATTTTTTACACAATATCTCTTAATCCAACTGATGGTGTAAATGTTTGTCAGTTTGGATGCCTTCATAATAGAAAGGTGTGAGAAGGAAAAAGCTTTAAAATAGAGGAGTCATCTCTTCAAGGGATAGTCTAGTCAGTTTTAAATACAGATATATCAAATAGTCACAAGAGTTAGTACCTTATCAGCCAAGACATCGAGCATAGAGCACAGAGGAAGGAGAAAGACCAGAAGTCTTGTTGTTTACTCAACTCGCAGCAAACTGATATGTATTTAGCATCTTTAGTTCCATCTCTAGGATGGCAAAGGCATGCATGGCCTGTCCCACTCTGCCTCTGATTGGCTTACACTCATTTCCTTTATTTTTTGGTCATCCTGTGACAACAAATACATCAACAACATGTAAACCGTGCCTCGCTTTGTGGCTCAAAGGCACAGCAGCAGTAGGATGGCTTCAATCCGCCATGCTGCCCAAGTCCATTCAAAAATCACACCAAGGTGGCCAGAAGGAGTCTGTGTCCCAGCTTGAAGTGTTTTGTGAAAGCAACTATTATGAGGCTATGGGTCATGGTGGGTGGGTCGCTTCTTTTGGGATTGTTTTTTGTAGACCTGGCTGCTTGTTTTTCTTGCAAGATCTGGCAACACTGAACGCGATCTATGTCCAGTACCCATACATTTGCATTACAACACGAATGCTGTTAGTTGAGAATACTCCAAAAACCAAAACACAGTGTCCTGCAAAAGTGTAGATGTTTATTAGTCCATATAGCATTCTTCCACAGTTTTTAGAAAGAGTTGTTTCTATAAGCCTGAAAAACACTTTTTAAAAAACAGGCCCTTGTCTGGCTAGCCGTTAGCCTAGCCTGGATGAAGACACTATGACTGATATCACCACTGATAAGGTATTAATATTGACAATTATTTGACAGGACTTTGTTTCAGAAATGACCGGACTATTCCTTTAACACTAATTCTCTCCACAAATATTGTTACGGAGGGTACTCCCACATCCTTCTTTTCAATTCTGTCAATATTTTCATTTAGACAATGAAGGAATTTATGTAATGAACCTCTAGGGTTTGTCAATAGAACTCAATCATTAATCTAAATGCTTAAACACCTTTCTGTTGTAATTGTGTGAACTGCTGAGGTGAGCTGAAAACATTGGAAACTCAAATTGAACACCCACAATCATGTTTGGAGAGAAAAGAAAAATAATCCCATATGTCTTCAATCTGTTCTCCTGCTTGCAGCATACAAATGACTTCTTTAATGATATAATTGGCCTCTCAAACATCTGTGAACATTCCACACAGATATTTCAAGCGCCATCTGAAATAATTTCTTCTGTTGTATTATCCTTTGACAAATGAGGTTCACAAGACTCTCAAAGATGCAATGCCATCTACTTCACATTAGGCACAAATTCAGCAATAATATGGCTTTTTTTCCCCTTGCTTCATCATTTAGGAGGAACATTATGAAGGCTTTACAGCAGAAATTGCACTAGTTGTCGCTATAGTTACACTGTTGATGCTCCGGTATGTCAATGCAGTATTTCATTTTTCTCACATTCAGAATAGATGTGACACTTTCCACCGCACCTGCATCTGATGCTTTCCCACCAATTGCTCCATTCTCTCTTCTCCACACCGGGTGTCTAAAAACTGCAATTAGTTGAAGTCATTGACATCCCGGGGCTCTACATCAGGCGAGGCTTTTCTCATCTCCTCACTTTTGTGTTCCTGAATTGCTTCTTCAAGATATCACGAGGAAGTGGTTTTTGGTGTTTTTCTCTGTTAAGAATCATGTTTTTGTCCTCTTTACTGATTAATCCATTGCTTCTGAAATTGTGAGAAAACGTGACTAAGGTTTGTATTTTAACTCCAGCGGATATCTTGAACATCTTAGAGGTTATGATACGATTAATTTTGTTGTACTGAAGGTGAAACCACCAACTCAACTACTTGAAGATACATAATGAAGATTGGTCCACCTTCTGATGGCATTAAAGAGAACATATGTCATATATTTCAATTATTTTATTTCTCTAAGTGTGTTGTGTTTTTTATTGTGTGTGTCTGTTTGTTTATTCAGTTTTAGGTACCATTTGCAAAATAGTTCATTAACCACTGGACTAATTTTAATGAAACTCTCAGAAAGTAATCATCACTAAAACTGATTACCTTTGGAGTCAATCCAATTCAAGATGCTGCCTCAGATGTTTGACATTAGCCAACTTAAAAATGTCTATGACGCAGTCAGTTTTATAGATCTTGAGCTAAAATTCGATGTGCTAGTTACTGAGAGTCATTCACAACACATACTCTGAAATGGCATCTTGAGATATCACATGAAATTGTGTATAACATTATTGTCAAGGATTGGCAAAAATAGCTACAACTCATCACCAATTATTTCTCAACATAAGATCGTAGTTTAAACCGCTGGCATCTAAGGGGGGCGGGCGATATGCATTCCTTCAAGGAGCACTAGGCCTATAATTATGTTTTAATCCTCGGTTCATGTAAAAGGTTTGAAAGTTCCGACAAGTCCACACAAGAAGGTCTCTTTCTCCAGAGAAGACACTTACTTATTTGCACCAACATGATACACATTTGCATAATGCCTTCTCGAGGGTAGCTTGGCACACCTCAAGCAAATAATTAGCAGCTGCTTGCACTTCAACACTTTGTACCAATCAGTGTAGTCTGGACCTTTTTATTGAGAAGACTTGCTGCAGCAATTTGTTTTCACAAAAGAAAAATAAAACTACTTTTTTGTGCTAGTAATGTATTTCCTTTTGTAGACATCTTGGGTAAAATAATCATGTTAATAGCCTAAAAATGGGATTTATTGATTAATATTTTGGAAATATCTTCCTCTTCAATAGTAGATTGTCATAAACTGCTGAACTAAAACTGAGCATAAATGCAAATTTTCCACTTTAAAAAATAGATGGACATTGTTTACTTTTACTGATGCCTTAAGTAAAAAACATTTGCTTCTTTTAATATTGAAACTATTTCATAGTTTCTATCTGATACAACTGAGGAACTTTCGTTCTAGAATGAGGCCAGTTGCACAAATGACTGAAGGAAATGTTTATCATGCAAAAGATATGCTTTTTAAAAATAACTAAAGTAATTATTGTGGCTCAAATTTGAATGCAAACAATGAAAAACTGCTGCAGGACAAGCTAGCAGGACATGAACTAGCTGGCAATTATGGAAACCAAAATTCTTCTGGCTGTGCTTGTTTTCTGAAGCTGTGTTCTATACTGTATTTGTATTAATGTTGAGTCTATTGGTGACAAATTCTTCAGTCCAGTGTTGCAAATGTAACAAATGAATAAATAAAAGATTTTCTGAGATTAATTAATCAGCAGATCTTCATTGAAAAAATGCCGGTACAAAAAGGACAGCTCAATTTCTGATAAAAATAAAAATACAGAAAGAGATCATGTGTCATATAGATATTGTGTTTGTGTTAATTGGTGATTTTAACTCTGACAAGGAGGTTGTTGTTTGTGGTGTAATGTTGGTCCAGCTTTATTTAATCTTTATACACTTCCACCTGTGTTTGTCATTCAGAAACAAAATAGGAACTATCATAATTATGCAGATGATTTACGGTTATACGTTTCCTTTGATGATACAGTCCCTCTGAACTCATTTACACAGTGTGTAAATTATAATAAAGTAGTCAAATGGAAAGAGTTGCAGCACTACTCAGTTCTCTGTCTCTTCAGCCCAAAAATAAACCATAAAAACCTCGGTGTAAAAATAGACAATGATCTAAATTTCAAAAGTCACATCAATCCTATCATTAAATTGGCTTTTTATCATTTAAGACACATTTCAAAATTTAAAGAGTTTGCATCAAAATCAGACTCTGAAAAATTAATTCATGCATTTATAACAAGTAGGCTGGACTCTTACCTGTTCTTAGATCTCTGCAGTGGCTTCCGATTGAAATCAGAATCAATTTGAAGATCTTACTTGTATATTTATCCATTCATCCAGTTTCTTTACCCGCTTTTCTATGCAGCGTTGCAGATAGCTGGTGGTTAAACCTCGCAACCTTGTTTCTTGTTTATAAAGGCATGACATTTTGTCATTCCTTGTACCTTTTCCAAATCATGGAAAATGCTTTTTGAATTTATGCTCTAATGAAATAAAATGCACTGCCACTAGATCAGAGAAAAGCACCTAGTCTAATTACTTTTTTAAAAAAAGAAACACTACACTGTCCTTCCGCTTTAAAGCCTGATAAGACTTAGCAAAAAATATCCATAAATCAAAATTAAAGATGAAAGAATGATTCTCTGTAGTACCTACACACCATTACAACTTCCGGTACTTTCTCTGGGTTATTTTCACTACATGAGGATGTAGATGTTTTTGCGGAGGTGGTTTAAAGTTGCTTCTGCCGCATTTCAAGGCATATTGTTGTTCTTCAAAGCAACAAATCAAACAATTTTGTGGGAGCTCTCACTACTCGGTCTAACGCAGATGATGAAAGCTTAAAGAGGGCTTCATTCAACTAAACTACACATAAAACTGTATTTCTGCACTGGTGTGAGTTTGTTGAACTTTGCTGGAATGCTGGAGTGAGGAAAAAACAAGAAATGGCATGGTAATGTGCTTCAATAAAACTGAGAATAAAAGATGTGTCAGAAGGCCTTACAAAATACATACTATTCATTAGTGATTTACAATTCACACTAAACACATACAGTAAGTATGACACGTCCATGATTTGGCCATTTTTTCTTTTTAGATAGTAAAAGTTTTAGGTCTGCAACATCTTACTAAATTGTCAGCATAAATCAGCATACAGATGAAAGGAAAATGGTTCTACACATCCTCATCATAACGTCTGGCACTTTCTGAGGGTTATTTTCTTATATGCACCACATGAGAATACAGATTTAATGTGGAGGAGGTTTAAAGTTGCTTCTGTCACATTTAGAGACACATTGTTGCTCTTCAAAGCAACAAAATGAGTAATTTTGTGGGATGTGTTACCGCTTATTCTGACACGGATGATGAAAGCTTAAAAAGGGCTTCATTCAGCAAAAATATGCAGAAAATGTATTCATATGTGCTGTAAATTCTGCACTCTTTTTCTACATTATGTCAAACTGTCCTCGAATGTTGGTATAAAATTAAATAACGCAATAATGCATAAATAATTAGCATAATTTAATGAAACAGAAAATAACTAGTGTTACAAGAAATTTAAAGAATTAAACAAATATGAGTAGAATCTTCTGGAAATCACTTTTAATTGGGTCTTCCACTAATACAGTATACTGTTACTGGTTTTTTAACCTACAGGCATATTTATATTGGATTAAGCAGAGTGTTTGCTGAATTGACTTTGTGACCAATCAATTAGTTGACTGACAGAAAATTAATCAGCTACAATTTTGGTAATTGTCACAGCACTAATTTACTAACTGCATTAGTTAGATTGCTGTTTGAATCGAACTAATAAACTCAAGAGTGAAAGACGTGACACCTAAAACATCCAGAGGGTATATATTTTCGGAGAAAAATTCCATAGAAATGATAAATACACATTCAAATACAAATACATCCAAGCCTCCAATTCAGGCCTGCGATGAGTTCTGATGAAGGCAACAAGTGAAGACTTTGAAAGCAAAAACAGGCAGAGGATTTTTTAAACTATTGTTCACAGTTTTGAATTATTTGAATTATTGAAAATAATTTGCATATTTCTGTTTCTGCTTTGAATAATTTCAATAAACAATTCAAGTACTCTGTAGAAATTTGAGTGTGTAAAAGGCAAGAGAACAAGCTGAACAACCCTGATCTCTGATCCCTCAAACTCTGCTGCTCAACTCAAAAATACATTTTCCTAACAAACATGGCAACATGTAAAAGGAAATAAACAGGCTTTCCAACATCATAAGATTTATTGCCAAGAAGTATTGTTACAACAAAGAAATAATTAGCCAAATACAAACTTCCTCACTTTTTGTGCTTTGCTTATGTTCAGTTCCAACATCAGTTACTAAATTAATAACCTGATGAGCATTTAGTTGGATTTCAATTTTTCAATCAAGTAACAAGGGGGTAGGATTTTTGTTCACCTCTACAACACAGAAGAATGGATACAAACATTGCAATTTTGTTAAACAATAGTGAAAATGCAAAGAAAATGGGGTTTAGTATACATTAATGACCCTTAAAACAGCTCAAAAATCACAATGCTTTGGTCCTGATGGATCTAAATATCCTTTTAAATCTGCAGACAGAGCACAAAGGAGCACAGAGCTAGGAATTATTTTTCTGAAAAGAATGAGTGAAAATCCCCCATCCAAGGTGCAAAATGGACCTCAAGAAAGTGTTTGCAAGCTGTGATTTTTGCCCAAGGCTGTGTTACTTTTTTACCAACCATGCAGGGTGCCCAATCTGTTCTGCTGGGATCTTTTCCTGTTTTGAAACCACAAAATAAATAAATAAAATAAGTTTATAAATGTGTGTTTTGTGGAAATCAGGAGATTCTACACCACATATCTTTTCTCAAGGATTGAAATATTGACAAGGGATGCCCAGTTTTTGTGCACCAAACTATAATAGGCCAACAGAGAGGATTTTTGGAGAATAGCATCTCTTTAATTACTTTTAATCAGCTTAAGAGTTAATCTGTGGTTTGCTGTAAGGCTCTGGATTTTTGGGTAAGGACAAGAAAAGTGTAAAATATATGAGCCTCAATCCTTGTGAGGTTTTATTTTTAATGAGCAGCAGATTATCATGTCAGCTCTAAAGGATGTTGTAACCTGATAGAGATTTAGTTTTATGTTTTATCCACAATTTATATTTCTGTGCAGCTTGGATTCCTCTTCCTAACTTTAGCTCAGCCTGAGGGTCCTTGTTTTCTCTCTTTGACGTTTAGTTTTTGTTTTTTTTTTACTGTAAAAGTAAATTAATGAATTTGTTGTTGAAGTAATAATGATCAACTCTCTGTTGAATACATTTCTGGGTCATTTTGTAGCTCTATGATTATGCCCTAAATAATATTTTACGGTGTCAGAAAGAAGGCGTTTTGTGAAGAAGGAGGATTTATGGAACATTTTCATTGGTAAAACAAATCTCTTGCGATCATTAATCTTAATTTGATTCTGCCTAAAATGTAAAAGTCATAATCAGCCACCTTGAAGACATCTTAAAACATTCAGAATTCCAGAATCACACTCCCCCTGTTCTTGTAAGCCGAGACAACGTGGCTATTACCTTCCCTGTAATGACTGGATGTGATGGCAGTAATTCAAATCTATTTCTGTAATATGAGAATCATCATCACCTCTGGGTATAAACCTCTGCAAAAATCAAATAAAGAGGAGAATTACTATTTTGTTAACTTTAATATAACGAAGCTACATGCCAAGCAGATGACTAACAGGCTTCATAACTTTATGTCTTCACCAGACAAGTAGTGAAACTTCAATTTTAAAATAAATAATGATTAAATATGTCTGCTCTCATTAAAAGTCAAGTCAGGTCCAGGTCAAGGGACCAATATAATAACACAATATTTTTTTAATTAAAAGTATTAAACTTTAATAAGGAGCAGGCTTTTGCAACTTTAAAATCTGTTAACATAATTTAGAAGCACTACAACTGAAGCACCAACATGACAGTTGTTTTCTCCTTTATGCATTGTTACACATATTTTTTTCCACTTTATAAACATAAAATGAATCTCTTTTAGTCCTTATTATGGTCCGCCACCAAAGGTGAAGGCAGAGTCTGTGTGTGTGTGTGTGTACATTTGTTTGTACATTTAGAAAAAAAATCTCACACATGGATTTAAAGGAAACTTTCAGAAATTAATCATTGGGTACACATCTACAACTGAATATCTTTTGGAGACAATCCAGTTCAAGGTAGCTATCCCAGCTAATCAAGATTAGCTTACACAGAAATTACTATAGCTCAGTAAATTTACAGATACTAAGCTAATATTTTGTGGGGTAGTAGCTGACAGTCATTCACAACACATACTCCAAGTGCTAATAGCATGTCAGATATTGTAATATTGACTTAAACTATAACAATGTTATTTGCACCTCACTTGTAGGTGAAAAAGACCCGCAGATGTTTTTTTTAAAGTTTCTTAGTTTTTGGTCAAAAGACAGAAAAAAAACAACTTGTGATTGTTGACCTGAACTCAGTGTTTCATGCCTGCTGTGGTGCACAAACACATTGTTTAGTTTCACTTCTCTTCCACGTGGAACTTTTAAAAACACTTAAAAGTGGATTCCAAGACTGAGGCAAACTGAGACAGAAAACAATGAAAGAACAGAGCAGAAAAAAGAAGTCAGTTTGTTTAATAAGTCCTGTTGCTTCTATAAACGAGTCTTTTTTACACTCTGATTTGGCATTTTTGAAACTGGAAAACTTGGGATAATAATAGAATATTCAAATGAACGACAAACCTGTGTAGTTTATAAATAATAACTGTATTTATTAAATGATGAGCAGAAATGTCCTCAGGGGTAAATTCAGTCTTACAGGCGGCTTAGAAATGCAATTAAAGTAATACACAAAATAGCTCAACCAGAGTAAATTTGTTTTTGTCTCCCTCAGTTTCAGACCCACCTCTTGATGTTGGGTTTCTCATCTGTTGTTGCTGTGATTGCACATCCAGTGTGATGCTGGGGAATAAGCTAATTTCAATTTTGTCATGGGTAATGTCACCTGATTTTATGCTGCTGAATCTGAACAAAAAAACCATCAAAGTATCCACATAAATCATCCCTGACAGGGTATTAAAAACAAATACACATAAAAAGCTTAAAAGCAAAGTCACATTGGTTGTGCGCTGACTCAAGTTTGACAAGAACCGACCTGAGTTTGACTCCATATCATCATTTATATGTTCATCATCTATGGTATTAAAGTCCACAATTAAAGTGATTAATAGTGGCATTTCAGTGCAGGAATGTAAACAATAAACAGCAGATCACAAAATGGACAGCAGTGTTGTGTGTGTCTGTATGTGTGTGTGTGGAGGGGGGGTATACCCACTGAGTGGTCCGTTGAAGACACTGTAATGAGAGACAACTTTCAGCATGACTCATCTGTTTGGATGAACACACAGAATCGGGATACCACCGAACCAATGCTCCACCAGCAGGAAAACAGATTTTCTGCTTCATGCAAACACAGACAAATAATCAGAGTCAGTTGTGCCACTGCAATAGGAATATGTGGCAAGGAAAAGTGGATTTGATGAAACATGGTTTGTAGAGATAAAACAATGCAAAAAGTCCAGGAGAATATAAATAACTCCAAATGAGGATTCAAAACTGGATGATAGACAGCCAGGGTAGGAAAAACTGCCAAAGGAACTTAGTAAATCTGACAAGAGGGAAGGTTTAAGACTGAACTAAAGGCCTAGCATTCCTTGATTGAATGCATATTGCCCACCGCTTTTCATACCAGAGTTTTATACTGAGGATGGACACAGTTATAGCCGTTTCAGTCAAATCTTGTAGATGATATCATATGATCTTATGTGATATTGTGAGATGTAGTAGAGCTCAGAATAGAGCTCAAAATATGTATTGGGGAGGAGTCTCAGCTACTACCACACCCAATTCTAAGTGAAAAGCTGTAAAACTTGAGACTTTCATTAAAATTTGTCTACTGGTTTATGAGATATTTTGCAACAGACAAATAAGCACACGCAGGCAAAAACATTATTGCCTTTTGCCTTTGGCGGTGGGTGATACAGTACAAAGAAAACAAAAGAGGGTCAAGAATGGAACCCTGAGGGACACCATAGTGTAATGGGACTGCTGCTGAGGGGTACTGACCTTGTTACTGTTCGCTGTTTGAGCTTCTTGATTAATTAGCTTTTAAGTAAAGCTCATTTTGTTTGCTACATTCT
Organism: Kryptolebias marmoratus; assembly: GCF_001649575.2. Classification (NCBI taxonomy): domain Eukaryota; kingdom Metazoa; phylum Chordata; class Actinopteri; order Cyprinodontiformes; family Rivulidae; genus Kryptolebias; species Kryptolebias marmoratus. Next base: position 6,225,695 of record NC_051441.1, on the reverse strand, counting down.
TGTATGCTGCATTAAGGCTCAGCTGAACTGGAAATATGACTCCTGATTCATTAATTTGTAAACATGATTATATTTTTAGCTGAATAGTTCTGTGCAGGCATTCTTACAACCCATTCACTAAGCAGACATGTTGCCATGTTACATTTTATGATGTCTTCATTCCCTTTTCATGTGTTTCACAATTTCAGGAGGAGAATTCTATATAGTCGTATTTCTCTTTTTTCAAAACTTTTCATAGGGTTTTAATTTTTCTTTAAAACCATCAAAGCAAATAGACTATGATAATAAAATGTAATTATTTGTAAGGGTTATGAAATAAAATACCAGGTTAGGGTTCAGGGTAAAAACATGGTTTAGTGTTAAATACATCACTTACATAACCTGTACATTTTTCACGAACCATCACTTTGTGTCATGTGGAGGCTGAAAAATGTACCTGCAATCCATAATTGTGGTTTTAATAAAACATAAAAGGGCTGTATAACTCTCAGGAGACAGAGCTGTCACTGTGCATTTTTATGAAGCTTATTAAACTATAAAGCTCTGCTGCCGAGCTATCTGAGTGTGTTGCAGGTTAATTTCTGTGTCTGCTCCACTCGGTTACCTCGGATCGCTCGTTTATGAAGGTGTTTTGGTTTAAACTTGTAAAAATACATCCCAAACTAAGAGAAAATCACAGAAAAATGAAAAATATATTATATGAATCCTTCAGGCACTCAGTGCGTCTGCGATCATTGCTCCCTGTATCTACTACATGCAACTATTTATTACTTTCATCATAAAAGGGACACATTGTAAGCTTCTATATACTACAGAGTTGCTTTTTATTTATTGTTCATAAAGCTCTGAGAATGTTATGAAACTATGCCAGAACTAACTGCGGAAAAAGGTAAATCCATAACAAAACCAGCTCCTGATTTAGAATCACTCACAGTGGCAAAAATGTATCCATACTGATAGTTTCAAGTCACGGTCCTAACTTACACTTACCTCAGATAAAAGATCAATGTGTCAAACAGACCAAACAATCCCTCTCTGTACACAGGAGGAAAACCTACAGAATGCATTCTGGTCAGTTTGTTTAAGATGATGGCTTTCTTCCTCATCCAAATTCAAAATGCTTATTTATTGCCAAGAATTAAACAAGCTCTCAAATTTTGGCTCTTTGTTTTTAATAACAAAAACCCTGTTACACACTGCAGGTCACACTTAATTTTGATTATGGTAATAGGAATTAAGGTATTGTTGAACCACCAAGAACATTGTGTAATAGTGTCGAATTTCATTTAGAAGTTAAAATTCATTGTTTCTTTGTGTGCTTTTGGTTTGTTTTGTGTGCTTTTTCCCTTGCGCTGTGTGTTTTTCCTGGCTCATTCTTTTTATTGCCTTGATTGTTCCAACGTGTGGTCTCATTACACGATGAAGTGTGTGGTTAAGCACTTAGGAAGGCTTCTAACTGAGTGAAATGTCCAGAAAGTAGCCTATCTAAGCAGCTGTGACACTCAAAATTGAGCAGGTACAACTTGTTTGCTCTGATCACCCTATAACTCGATTGGAGTATAGTTCATCTGTGGTAAATTCAGCAGACTGGACATGATTTGGAAAGATGCACACCTGTCTACATAAGGTCCTAAAGTGGACAGTGCATGTCAGAGCACAATCCAAGCCATGAAGTCCAAGGAATTGTCTGTAGATCTCTTAGACAGAACTGTATTGAAGCACAGATGCAGAGAGGGATAAAACAAAACAAAACAAAAATCTGCAGCATTGAAAGTTCCAAAGAGCACAGTGGCCTACATCATCTGTAAATAAAAGAAGTTTAAAACCACCAGAACTCTTCCTAAAGTTGGCTGCTTGGCCAGTCTGAGCGATCGGGGTTAAAGGGCTTTTGTAGTCAGGGAGGTGACCAAGACCTCAGTAGTCCCTCTGACAGAACTCCAGGGCTGGTCTGTGGACGGAGGACAACCTTTCATCAGGACACCATTTCTGCAGTACTGTACCATACGGCCCTGACTGGTTAATTATCATCATCAAATTTTCACGCACTCAATTTCAGCTTTTATTGCCTTCTTGAAAATCTCTCCTTTTTATGAGTGAACCTTTTTGGACTCCAATAATCTCCAATAATCAGCACTTCTTTAAATATTGAACCACCAGAATAGTCCTGTCATAACATAACCTTTACCTCAATCTCACTTAAAGGTTTGTTTAAACTAATTTATTATTTAGCATTAAAAGAAAAATCTCGCAGCAGCTGAAATGACCTTATGAAATTGTTTACTGCAATACTTTAGGTGGCTTTTGACAAACATTTATGTGAAAACAATCTGTAGCTGTTTGTTGGTTCATCCAGCTGAGCCGTGACATATGCTGCCCAGGAAAAAAAGGTTCATCTATGGTGTGTGTGTGTGTATGCCTGGTTCAATATGGGCAGTGATATAGACCAGAAGAAACAAAATCCAGAGAGCCCTGCTGATATTTTGCCGCAATGTCATGCTGATTTAAAGATGACATTTCATTTTCACATTTTGCTCAATGTTTTCTTTCACTATTGTTTGCCATTTGCCTTTACTTGCAGTATTTTTATGAAAAAAAAAAGTGAAGCAAATGTAGCATTATTGACGAAAAAAGTCCCATTTTGGCATGCAGCAGTGAAACAATTGTGTTATCACCATGACTGCAAGTTACACAAACTTTCACTCTTGAGTAATAAAGCTTCAAATTAATCGGCCGAATCGTGCAGATGTGCCTGCTATCAGCGGCTCCGGCTGCAAGCATTTCATCAACACGCAGCAAGCCAAAACTTTCCAGGAATGAACAGCCTCTGTTTGGAAACAGTTTCCTCACATGCCGAATGGGGGATTGAATGGGGGTTTAGCAGAGTTCTCAACAATGTAACATAAATTGATGCTGTGGGCTCTGGAGGATTCTGGCTTCCTCGTTCCAGCCATCTAATGAAAATAACAGCTGAAAGCAGTCCTTAAACAGACAATCAGGCTGAGGTCCACAAACCAAAAACAGATTTCTCTCTCTCTCTCTCTCTCTCTTTTTCTCTGCGTCATAATAGTCACAATACATATTGAGTTTTACATATTGTATGTAAAAACTATAGAAAATTAAAGGCCTAGCATTCCTTGAAAGAATGCATATCGCTCTTTCGTTAAATTCTGTCCAGTGATTCATGAGATATTTTGCTAACAGACCAACAGATGGAGTTGATGCCAAAGCTTTAAGCGAAATATTGTGCAGTGTGTTGGGCTCAAAGTATGTGTGTGAATGATTTTCAGCCGCTGCCACATTCAGTTTTAGCTCAATATCTGTAAGACTGTTTGAATTACAGCCATTTCTGTGTTGCCTAAGGTCAGATGGCTGTGGCGGCCATCTTAAATTGGGTTGACTGTAAAAGTTAATGAGCTGTCGATGTACGCCAAATGATTACCTTCTGAGAATTGCAATCCATTCAGCAGTTCATGAGATATTTTACTAACACCACAGAAAAATGAACGCACATACAGACACATGCAAAAACATTATCACCTTCACCTTCAGCAGTGGTCAGTAATGAGTATAAAATTACGCTATTAGGCCAGACTTTAGGACCCCTTTTTACAGCAGCTACTCCTCCCGCAGGTCCTGGAGGGGGTCAGTTCAACTTGTGTATGAAATATGCAAAGTGACCACAAAGTGAGACACAAAATGACCCGTCATAATTGCAAGTACCAGCAACATTTTATTTAGCCAAGCTGTAATAATGTTCCGAAATGAAAAGGCTTGGTAACTAGGAGGCCTGTCAAAAGGTAAAATATATGCTTCTTATTTATGGAACATCAATATTATGGACGTTCTGTCTCCAACCTGCTCCTTTGATTAACTCACTTCATCCGCATCTGCTCTCATGGGCTTGTTTCAGCAACCTCAATCGATAGCGGTTCTGTTTGTTAAACAGCCACATGAACCTGAGTTATATTTTTAGCAGCGGCACAATCATTTATTGCATTGCCGGGCTGATTCTAGATTATGTGGTAAATTCCTTATGACTGCTATAAAATGCAAAAACAGCAGCGTCAGCCATTCAGCCACTGTGTATATTAATTATGTCATTGCTCATGTAGAAATTCTGATATTGTAAAGTCAAAATGTCCTTCAGAATTGTTTTCTATCATTTTTATATAAATCTGAGCTTTACTTTTTTATTTCTATTGTATTCACTGAATTTCCAAACCTACTTTGCCTTTTCACAGTTGCAAGGGAGCTTGAACTGCAACTGTGATCACACAAAAGGCAGGGTTCAAATTGGATAAGTCACAGGTTCATCCCAAGGCCAACCCACAGACACATGAGTCAGACAAACATGCAGGCTCGCCCTCACTTGAAACAATAGTTCAGGTCACAGAAGTGTGGTTCTGTGGACAGGTCATGAACAATTATTCTCTTACCTGTTGTAGATAGCTCTTTGAAAAACCTCGTTGGATAAAAAAAGAGTTTAACTCTGATCCGTTTGAAAAGCGAATGGCTAGACCTGACAGGGGCTGTTAGATTGTCCAAAGCTCATCTAAACTGAATGGGTTAGAAAATACAACAATTTCACAAACACAAAGTTTGAAATAAGTTAAACAAACAAAGTAAATATAATTACCACAAGAAACCCTCCTTTACTTTGTTTGACTCAATGATGCAACTAATGACATCATACATCCCATAAAATCAAGTTCTGGGCCAGCCCTTCCCAAATGCCTATCCTGCACGGTGGATCAAAACAAAGTTAAGTCAAGTGTCAAGTTTGTGGTTAACCCATCAGAATTATTATGATGTTTCTGCTGGGGGTGCTCCAGGCTGCACTAAAAGTGCTACAGCTAGCTGTTGCTGCAGCAGCTGTTCAGGCTGACAAATTATTATAAAATTCTATGTAAATAACAGAGTGCACTGAAACATTTTTCTTATATTAGAGTTGTTTAAAAACAAGAGCAATCTACTTGTCAGTTTGGTCAGTATTAAGCTCTATTTCTCCAAACTGAGGTTGTTCAAAGAGCCATCTACAGCAGGTATGATTATAACTGTTCATAACATTTTCATAGAACCCCACTTTAAAAGATCTGAACTATCAGGTTCATTTAAAATCACATGAATGTTTTAAGTCTGTGGGAGGAAAACCTGCATAGCTGAGATCCAAACGGTGGAGGTTCTTGCTGTGAGGCAACAGCCACATTAATTCTCTTTATATTTATATATTTATCTACTCTTCCATTTGATATTCAAGTTTTTGTCTTGTGTTTGACTGAAATATCATGTTTTTGAAAAAAAAAACAATAAAGCAGAACTATCACTTTGACAACCTTTTTTTTATTAAAAAGGAAAGTTCATCCTTGTTCATAACTGAGACGTGTTTTCCCCGTGACTTTTAGACCCCACTTCATAATTATCACGTTATTCTGTGCAAACGTAGACCACCCTTCAATCATATCAGGACTCAAACCTCAGAGTGAAGCTGCTGCTTTGACAGCGACTGTCAGAAGGAGTTAATCTGAAAAATGGATGCAGCCTGAGAGGAAAGTTTGTGGTTCAAAACCGTAACTTTGCTCCAATAAATTGATTGTTCTTCATGCTGCCAAGTCTGAACTGATATTACAGTACAGAAATAGCTCATTGCATAAATGCTAATATTTAAACAAATCAATCAATGCAGTACATTAAAGATTGATTCGCCGGCAGTGAAGATAATTTTTCAGCTCTGACTGAACATCCGTGTCGTTCTCTCCAGCAGTTTGCCATCAGGCGTGCAGAAGCAAAGCTGCACAGATCATTGATCCAGACAGACAAACACAGGACTTCTCTCTGCAGAGGTCAACATTTCTGCTTTATTAGTCATGCTTTACTTTCATTAATTCACTCTCATGACGACAAATACAGACAACTGCTCCACATAAAAACATGAAAATGAAGCAAAATCATTTTGTTTTTTCCCGACACAGTTGGTTTAACACAAACATGCACCACACAACTTTGGCTAAAAAAAGAATAATAATAATAATAATAATAAAAAGTCCACTTGATCCACTCATTTATCATCTATTTTAATGTATAAAATACTATAAAATATCTGATGTCCTGTTATTGTTAAACGTTTGTTTCTTTATTGATCATTCTCAACACAAACATTTCCACAGGTTATTTTCATCATTTTAAGGCTGAATTATTTAACTAGTTATTTCCCATCTGGTTTAAAAGCTACAAATTGGCATAAAATAACTAACATTACGTTTTGTTAACCACACAAATAGTTTTTTGCTCGAAAACAAGATTAGATTTTTACTCCTGTGTAAAAACTAGTTGCAACTAGTTACTCCTCTACTGTTAGAAACACTGAAAACCTATAAGTTATGAACTGAAATTTCTCTAAAATTCTTGTTACTGACTAAAACAGACTAGTAGGAGTTTACTTCATCAGTTTATTCAGAAGTTGGAGAAACTGTAGCTTCAGCTGTAATAAACAGATTAAAGATACACAAAAGAAATAAATAAGTTTCATATTTTAGAGTTTGCTGTTTAGACTTCAAAAAGACTACATCTTTAAAAGGCAGATTTTATTCAGTTAAAACTCTGCTATGTTAAGGCATGTTTAATATTCATTGTTTCATACCGACATGACTGAGCAGCAGAAGCAAGAAATAAGAATTAATGATTTATATAATTGAGGTATTCTAATGCATCACATGCAGAAGCTACAGTATCACGCAAACCACAACTGTGAAAAAATAATCAGGCCCTTCCTGAAAACACAGTGTGCACACTAAAAACCCAGAGAACAGACTGACAGACAGGCGTCTGCATAAACCAAGCAAATAAAAGAACAGGAAATTATACCACAGAGTGGTTCATGTCTCAGGTCCAACTGAGAACATTTTCTCCAGCAGATAAGATACTTGCATCAGCCAGCTCATGCCACATTAAATCCAAATTGGCAAGAATTACTTATGGTCACACAGCAAATTGGAAACATTGATTATAAAGAGTGATCTGATTATAGAATGAAAAACTGGGAGGATTCTGCTTCTACTGCAGCAAGCAAATATCCTCCTGTAGCGTCCACCTAAAAAAGCCTCCAAAGATTTCATCTTATGAATACCTATTATTTACCTTTATCTAAAAAAATGTTATTTATAAGATGGAAATTTACTTTTGAAGAATTTCTTGTCAAAAGTGTTGAACCACATTGCTTTACAGCTAAAGAAGCCAGAAAAACTGAAAGAGCAGAGATTGAATTAAAGGCCTAGCATTCCTTGAAGGAATGCACATTGCCCGCTGTTTTTCATTCCAGGGTTTTTAGACTAAAAACCATCTCCTGATGAAAAAAATGACCATGTTGTGGTCATTTTTGGTCAAACCTTGTGAATGATGTTATGCACAGTCTTGTGATATTGTGAGATCCTGCAAGATGTGTTAGCTCTTTGAGTATCTGTTGACTCTCAGCTAGTATGACACCACATATCTGTAAAGTTCACTGAATTACAGCCACTTTGTGTTTCCTAATATCATCTGACTGCAGCAGCTATCTTTAATCAAGTTGACTCCAAAGGTTGATCAGTTGTAGATGTCAACTCAATGATTACTCTCAATAACTTTCATTAAAATTCAATCAGTGGTTCATGGAATATTTTTCTAACACTATAAACAAACCAACACGTGCATACACAAAGGCACATGCAAAAACACAGGCTCAGCCTTCGCCTTCGGTGGCGGGCGATAAGAATACTGAAAACCTTCACAAAGCACTTTATGCCAACAGTAAAGTCTTGACAGTTTTGCTGATGAAAGTGAAACTCTCAGTTTGTTCAGAAGGTAAAAGAACAAGGGCAGAGTGACCTGCAAACATCATTTTAGCTGTTGTGACAATGGTCATTTTTCTTTATTAGCGCCCATTAGTTTTAGTTAAGACTTTATCATAATAATTATCCAACACAATTTATACATAGCACACATATCTAGTGACAACAAGGTTACAGATTTTAAAATCTGAACACAGAAAGTTACAGGAACAGGAAACCTTGTGGTTTATTGGGATCTACTTGAGTATAAAATAATTTCTCAGCCATAATATTTTGATAATTAAACTTTTGGTTTATGTTCTGAAAATGTCCCTGCTCTTTTCTCCAAATCCTATCTACAGCACTAATTATGTGTAAGTACAAGCAGGAATGCCTTAACATGTAGGTGGTTTGACTGTCTCTGCAGACCTGGCTGAGCAAAGAGGATCTGCAGGAGCAACAGGAAAGGAGTCAGCCTCTCGTCTAATGTCACAGGGCTGAAGCTATAAAAGCCATTAGTCTGCTGCATTCACACCATGTGATTGAAAATATGTTAATGGCCTGTGAACTCTCACATCATCAAACAGCTCGAGGCAGCGTATGATTACCGAGTTGGTCATGTGAAAGTTAAAAACACAGGATCAACCGGTATTTTCCTAAATTTGATTTAATTTTGATGACAGTCTGCTGATGCAAGACGTTTGCTTACCTCTCAGGCATTTCTGCAGTGTGAAGTGGCAAATCGATGTGTCTCGGATGTTCATTAGATCATGTTTGCAAATCTTATAGTCATGAAAGTTCATTCATAACATAAGCCAACAAGGCTAAGACTTTAATATTTATTAAAACAAAAATTTTTACCAACTATTTATGCTTAAAGGGAGTTTTTTTATCCTGAAACTATTTCTTGCAATATATGCAGAAAGCACTGGCTGAAAATGGGTCCTCCTTAGTCCAACACACAATTATGCAGCTTTACACAACCTGGAAGGGAGATGGCATCCAATTAAATATGAAAACTGAAACCTAGATTGAAATATTAACTCCATAATATGTTATAAACCCTGCTCAATATAGGATCTACAGTAAATCACAGCTGATAACAAATAACATCAGGTTTTTTTTTTAATTATTATTGTGTCCAACAACTACAATTCATCATGATGCTGAATGCTTAGCAGTTCTGATTTTATTGGCACTTTTATTGTTTTTATTTATTTATTTATTTCAGAAAATATTCATGTGTCCCTATCTTTAGCAGGCACAAGTTTGAGGCTTCCTGCAGGATAGGAAGCACCAGATTCCAGTTGTGCAATGCGTTAAATAAAAATAACACATCTTAAAAAGTGATCAAGAATACTCAAAGCAGACATTATGCCTGCTAAAATACATTAGCTTTTTTAAGAGTGTAGTTAATGGATCCTCTGCTCCCACTCAAAGAAATAGGAGGAGCTCCTCACAGCTAAAGGAAATATAAAACAGACTGTGGGTGGTGGTGGAACAGAGACGAAAAAACATTTTGGGATAAACATTTTCAGCTGTGAGTCTCCATTGGTGCAGTCTGACTTACATCCAACACCATGAAAAATTTCCTGTTAAAACAATTAAATGCAGCTTGTTGATATGTTTTGTCTATGAAATGCAAAGAAAAAAGAAAACCATGCTTGCATACAGAATATGTTTAAGCTTTTAAGAAAAGCTTCTTTTTTTCATGTTCAGGAAGGTCCATAGAAGAACTGACAGTTACTAAATTCCTAAATAATAATAATAAAATCACTAAGATGATGATTTTGAGAGATTTTTAGCATTTGTTTTGCTATGTTTAGCTACTGCAGCTAGCATTTTGCTTCCTTTTGGCTTTTAGCTAATGTTTTGCTCCTTTCAGCTAGTGTTTTGCTTGTTTTATCTTTTAGTTAATGTTCTCCTTCTTTTAGCTTCACCAACTCAGTTTCAGCTTCTAGTAAATTTCAGCAAAGTCATTTAGCGCTCAGCATTCATGCTGCATTTTCACACAAAAGGCTATTTTGCTCATTATTTGTGTCTTTCTTCCATAAACAAAAGCAAAATATTGGCGTCGGAGCAATCAAAACTGTCTTTTAAATTCTAACAAGCTTGGAGCCAAGTTTCACGCTCTGTTGCTCTGAAACTTTCTACACATTTAACAGAGAGATTTATTTGTCTTTGGAAACACAAAGTGCTGCCATTGCTGCAGCACGCTTTCTGCATATCAAGCTTCAGCGAGGTGCCACTCTTCTGTTGCCAGGTACTCTCTTGCTGTCTGTTCACCTCTGTCCTATTTTAGTATTTTATTTTGTAAAAAAAAGACACACATAGATACTTTATCTCAAGGACCTAATCTGCTCCAAATCAGGTTGGGTTTCCAGCATAAGTTACCATGGTGATACACCCCTGTAGGCGGTACCAGCCTCATGACACAAAAACCCGGAGTTGAACCCGAAGCTACCAAACTAATCCAGCTTTGTAACACAGGCCCCTGAACTGTCTGCCTCGAGATGTTAGTAGATTGCCCTGATTAATGCAAATAGTCCCAGTGTTGATCCTTAGAAAACAGCACCGCATTAAAATGCTTGAAGGAAGAACAGGTAAACAAAATAATGACCCAAAACACAGCTAAAGTCATCGAAAAGAAGTTAGGAGAGAATGAAGTCAAACTAAGGAGGCGCAGCTAGAGTCACTGAAAGAATTCTACATTAATTAATTAATTAATTGGTTGTAGATCTACATCCAATGATTACTTTCATTGTTTTATTAAAACCCATCCAGCGGTTCATGTTTTACTAATGCTAGAAACACACACAGGAAAAACATTACCACCCTTTTGACTTTGACAGTGGGCGATAATAATAATTTGACATGTGTTGACTAATATGTTGGGTTTCCTTCCCTGTCCTTCTAACATCGTCCCAAGTCCACTAAGACACTGGTGAGGTCTTTGAGAACCAAGTTGTTGTTTCAGGAAATGTTTTCTTTTGCTGCACTTTTGCTCTTTTCTTTTGCCTTTTATTTCCTGAGATTACAAGTTCAGAGTACGAGATACTCATTCATTTACGAGCAGGCTGAGGGGAAATGGATGAGAGCGCAATTCTGAAACAAAATCAGAACAATAAAATGGGAAACAAAAGGACTGCTCATCCTGCAGAGGTCGGCGAGTCTGAGCACAATGGCGAAGTTTTCAAAATGTTCCCCCCACTGAGGCACTCCTGCAATCGCAAAGAAAATAAAAAGAAGGAGAAGCCAGCAGGAAAAGATTATTTTCATAAAATGAAGCTCATACAGAGAAAGATGAAGCTGCCATATGGCGAGGTAGTGGGAATAAGGTGGGACTGTGCAGAAGGATGGGGACATATATAGAGAGTTAATGGGACTCAGCTGCTGCCTGTTGTCTCATCGGGCCACCCCTCACCTCTCTTCGCCTCCTCACTCAGCTCAAGTTGCCACACACATCCGTTTTGTTTCTTTGCACAGGTTCATGCATTTGATATCAGTACAATTTAACATTTGTATGAGTGTTGTGTTCTCAAGCTTGCTCCTTGTCACTAGAGGGCGCTGCTGTGATGGCGTAGGGCAGGAAAGACGGGGTTAGAAGCACGGCGCATAAAACAGAGCTGGAACCGTGTTCTGTAAAATGGAGAATCAGATTAGGAATAAAGTTCTTAAATTAAAATTGTCGTCTTCTACTTTATTACAACCTCCACTGCAGAATGCTGACTCAGCATTCGGCTGCTGATTTCCTGTTTATAGTTTCTTCCGTACAAGTTTTGGCAACCAGAAATTCCCCACACAAATACATCAATGTCTCTTCAGTCTCGTTACAATCATATGTTTCAGCATACTCGTTCTATTTTGTCTTCTTTTAGCTACAGTTTTTCTAATTTTAGCCACTGTTCTGCTGCTTTTAGCTCATGTTCTGCTCATTTCAGCCTTTTTTTTTTTTTTACTTTAAGAACTGTATTAGCTGAGCATTCAGTCCTCGGTATTCACACAAATGCAAAAGCTCCAGTTGGTTTTGAGTTTGTATTCAAACTGCAGAAATCTGAAGGATCTGTGCTGTTCTCCACATCACTGCCACAGACGCCATGAAAGAAGATAAATCACTTCAAAGACTTTGTGAGGGTTCCTGTGGCAAAAAGAAGAAAAAAAGTCAAAACAAAAAACATCCTAGAGCAATCACATGTACACAGAACATCTAAATCCCACTTGACTAGTTTCCCCAGGGATGAACATTACATTGACTTTTATTTTGCTTTTCGCTCTGCTGCCTATAAAGATGAGCACAGAAAGCTTTGAAAAATAAGCGAATAACACCTAAATATTGATCTGAATTGTGTTATTTTTATATAAACGTAAGAAAGATTGTTTTTGATAGATTTTTGAATGTCACTGACATTGGTTACCCATCTTCATCCTGAAATTAAAGACCTAGCAATCCTTGTAGGGATGCATATCACTCACTACCTTTTATGTCGGAGATTTAAACTAAGATCATCTTCTGCTGGAATGGGATGAAGTTTTATCAGTTTTGGTCAAACCTTGAAAATAAAGTTTTGGGAGACTTCATGAAATATGTTTATGCTCAGAGAATTTGTTGTAAATGACTTCCAGTCACTAACAAATCAAATTTTAGCACAATATTTCTAAATATGACTACTTTATAGCCATTTTTGAGGTGGTTAATGTTGATTAGATGCGGCGGCCATGTTGAACTGGACTGACTCAAAACGTTCATCAGTTGGAGATTTACATTCAATGATTGCTTTCTGAAAATTTCACTCTAATCTATTCAGTCGTTCTTCAGCTGTTTTACTAACACAACAGACAAGTGAACACACAGACACGGGCAACAACATTATCGCCCTCTCGCCTTCGCTGGCAGGCGATAACTCAACATCCCTTCACGTTAACACGAGATCTGTGCAAACTGTATGAATGTTTAAATCGCAGCTTGAATCAGCCAACTGCTGCACCTACAACAACTATAATTTAGTCATCTTACATAACAATGAGGACATGTTTTTTTCCTCTACATTCATCAGTCCCCTGCTGCTCTCCGCTCTCTCATGGAGAGCGTGAGATGCCGTGCCAAAAGTGTCTTCCTCCTCTGGTGTTGGTAGAAAGACAACTCCCCCAATAGGTGAAGTTTTGCACCTTCCAGGAGTGAAAGTGGTCTGTGCTGTGGGAGCCCGCAGACAGCTCAGATGATCTGTTTTTCGCTCTGCTTGAGAAAAACAAAAACGCAGCACCTCTGGTCACAGAACCAGCTCTCGGATACGGTGCTGACATGAACCCAACGGGCTGCAGGTCCACAACAACGTCAAGCCCTGCCTTCAGCATCTTCATACAGAGATTAATGAGGAGGGGCCACTCTGAAAGCCTCCCCTGCTTCATCTCTTACTTTCTAAGTAATCCAGGGGGGTTTTCCATCTTTACCTGGGATCCAATGTGGGTGAATTTTACTTCAAAGCCTTGGATTCTATTTAAGCCCATCAGACTTCCATAAACTGCAACACAAGACAGGGAGAGGTGATGATGTATTTGCCTGTGTGTACGACTTTTTTTTTTTTTTTTGTCTTTTAGCAAAGTATCTTATGAACAACTGGACGGATTTTAATGAAATTCACAGAAAGCAATCACTGGATATACATTTACAACTGACTGACTATTGGAGACAACCCTAAAAAAGATGGCCGCCACAGTTAATCAGCCTTAGCCAACACAAAAATGACTCTAACTCAGTTAATTTTACAGATACTGAGCTAAAAAGTTGTATGGTAATAGCTGGAAGTCATTTACAACACATACTCTGAGCGCATCACATTGTGCAACATCTTACCTGTAAGAGCTAACACTGTCTGTTAGCAAAATATCTCATGAACCACTTGACAGACTTTAGTGAATCTCTCAGAAAGTAATCATTGGTTGTACGTCTACAGCTTATTAACTCTACGAGTCATCCCAAATCAAGATGGCCACCACAGCTAATCAGCTTTATCCAACACTAAAATAGCTATAACTCAGGCAATTTTACTGATATTGAGCTTAAATTTGTTGTGGCATAAGAACCTAAGACCGAGCATAAGAGCTTTTGAAACCAAACGGTTTCTGCTTGGAGAGACATGCTGACCTAAACCCTGCCCCTTCACAGCATCAGATCCTTTTAGTTCAAAGCTCTGGCATGAAAGGCAACGAGTAATATGCATTTCTTCAAGGAATGCTAAGCCTTTAATTAAAAGATTTTTTCTATTAAAATCAGGCTTATAAATAATAGTCTTCTCAATGCAGAATAGCTCACTGAAAATGTCCAGAATTGGAATAATTCATGTCCCTGTTTTGTATGTAGACCAATAAATAAAATAAGATGTGTTACAATTAGCACCATCTGTCCTCTGCCCAGTCAGTCCCAATTGAATTTTTCCTGAATAATCACTTTGCCAATTCACCAGCAAGCAGATTAGCCCAGAAGAGAAACCCAAGCCTGTCCACATGTTATTAAAAAGAACTAAAATTTAATTTAGATTCAATAATTCTTTTTGTATACACCTTAACTAATAAATACTGTACCACCGTCTCAAACAATCCACAGAAAAGCTGATATGAGCTTCCCTTCCATTGTTGACTATTAACAGGCAGAAAAATTATATATTTCTTACACAGTAAGAGAGAAGTGTTTCTAGTTGGTCCCAATAGTAAACACAGAAAATAAAGATATAATGTAACTGTTCCAACCCTGTCAGGCCAAGTAAAGTTGGTTTTGTTGAGCTTGCATTCAGTGTCTCAACAGGGACTGCAACACAGGAAGTCACTGTGCTCTGGGAATTAAAGAAACTGACTGTTGCAAATCACAACAAGCACATCTCAAACCTGACCAGACACTTATTTTTTTTTTGCATCACCTTCCTTCTCTTTTTCATGATAAATCTTCTACTTTTCACTGGAAAAATAAAGAGAATACTGGAATACATTTTTGCAACATGTGATTTTTAGTCCAAAACATAACTTCTGCTGGTTTGGCTCTGCAAATGAGCCAGTTGGTTTTCATAAAAAAGAATATTATTAGTGTTTTAAAGACTGAATGTATTTCAGTTTGGAATAAACAACCTGTTGTGTTTTACTGACATATCTGTCAAGTCTCAGGATGGATTACCCTAATAGCAAACCTCTGCCTTTTAATGAAAATAATCAATTATAAAAAAAGATTATCACAAATTTTCAAATTTTGTTAATATTTAGTGTTTTGTGTAAGCCTGAGAGCAGAGTTACAAACAAACAGGGAAATACTCATCTCATTACAGCCTGCGCTGACCCACTCTTTGGCCGTGATTGCCTGTTTTTATTGTCGAATTGTTCAAAGTTCCAAAGTGATTAGACAGACGTGCTTCACCGTTTCAGAGAACTCTTGTGTCATTAAGATGTTTAAAGTGTTTTTGCAAAGATCTGATCCCTTCAAAGGACAGTCGATGGTAAAAACAAAGTCTAATTTTTACCAACAAGTGCAAAGATTAGGATACTTCTGAAATTTCTAATAAACACACAAGTACTGCCCATACCACTTTGCATTAGCTTAAAAGCTTTGCCTTGATGCTTGCCAAACATTTATCTTTACAAAATCTCATAAATGTAAAAGCAACGAGTCAGACGAATTATCCAAAGGGCATCCACTTTACCTATAGAAATGGTCATATAAGGTTATTAGTTTTTTATTCCACCTGGAGAGTTTTTTTTTCTACAAAATCCAGAAAATGTTAGTAGATATAAGGATGCGGAATGATGCTAAATAGAGAACAGCTTTACTTATTTACAGACAGTTATTTTTTTCTGTCTCTTTAACCCCCGTAGCACAAACACAACCTTCACTCCGTCCATAAAAGTGTTCTTGACATTTTTCTGCAGGATTGTTGCAACCTTGAAACGGAGCAAAGATCAAGCAAAGATTGTGTTTTATTTATTTATGTGTGCAAGAAACATAACCTTTATTTACACAGGAAATAAAAACCTTTCTTTTGTTTGAGTTTAGACAGACAGCAGCGCGGTCAGCACAAATGGCGCACTCGTGCACACATGTATACAAGCAGATCTCATATAAAGGAATGATAAAACACCAAAAGGTTAAGGAAACAAAAATATGAATGTTTCGGGTTTACAACAGCCCAACAGGTGCAGAATTGTCAATCTTCTTAACCTGACAAACATGCCCCAATATGTTTAAAATTTTCATAAATTAGTTTAAAACCAGCTCAGATGTTGAAGTATATTTAAATGTATTTTTGCCTCAATAAATAAACAATATAAAGTGAAAATGCTGTCAATAAAACAGTTGCAGTCATGATCTGGTCTTGAGATTAGACGTTATTTATTTATTCCTTGTGTCAGTGAATGCTTCTTTTGGCTCAGTCTTCCCACATTCATGGACAGACTGACGGAATGATGAATGTTGCCAGGCGAGAAATTCATTTTGGCATCTCGGTTTACCCAAGGGAGTGAACAATAGGAAGGGTGGAAATAATATTACCATTTCTTTAATTTCCTGTCAATTTGAAACTACCATTCTGCTAATAATCAGCACACTGTTTGTTACAAAGAGCGAGACAAAGCAAGGAGTAGAAAGGGAAAAGATTTCGTCTTTGGTGAAAATGTTCTCAGCATTTTAGGTGCCATCATTTAAAGCCGTGGAGTCTTAAACCTCTGTCCAGGAGATACAGAGTGTAATGAAAGTCTGCACATGGCAAAATAAATCAGATTTCAAACCAGACAATGGCTCTTTAAGTCACACCTTTAACTTCAAAAACCATAACTTAGAAATCCTTGAAGGCCACGTTTCATGCCAGGGTTTTCAACTAAAATCATTTTATTCTGAGAGGACAGAGTCATGACTGACGAGTTTCATTAAAATCTGTCCAGTGGTTCGAGAGATATTTTGCTAACAGGGTTATTGCCAAAGTTCTAAACTATTTCTTTTTTTGCAATGTGTAGCGCTCAAAGTACGTGATGGAGGTGATGCTCAGCCACTACCACACCAGGTTTGAGCTTGGTATCTGTAAAATAGCTGAGTTACGGCCATCTTTGAGTTTGTTAAATCTGCTTAGCTGCAGCAGCCATCTTCAATGGGGTTGAGTCCAAAGGTTAATCAGCTGTTGGTGTAAATCTAATGAGTATTTTTCTGTAGGTTTCAGTAAAATCCATCCACTAGTTCATGAGATGTGTTGCTAATGCGTCAAATGAGCCCCCCCACACACACACGGGAAAAGACATGATCACCCCTCGTTTTCAGCGGTGGGTAATAGTAATTAATGAGACTCTTGTTACAATCTTCTTGAAAACAGAAGAACCATTTCAAATTTTCTGCAACAATTTATTTCAGTAAATATGTTCCTGTGAGCTGATAAACATGACTAGAAAAAAAATCCTAAGCTTTTCAAACAGATTTTCACAAAATAAATGTAATTAAAGGATTTCAGCACAACATCTAAATCCAAAATTTGTGGCTCCCCGATCATTTCTCTGTCTTCATTTGCTAATATTTACATCTGTACCTCCAGCTGGCCAGAAAGGGCTCAATTAACCTGTGAACGAATAAATCGCCCGTCCTGAGAGCAGGTTGCCGCTGCTGCGATGGAATTTACACAGATCCCACAGTAATTCTGGAATAATTTGAATCTAAATAGCACAGGGCTGAATAATCAAACAAGTAATGAGAAATAAAATTGGTCATCTGTTCACATCTTTCACTATCAGCTTCATCAATAGGCATGACTGCTCGCTTTCATTCCAAACAATCATCTTTAGAGGTCAGTTCCCTCCTGTGCAGTTAATTTTACCAAGAGGCATGAACATTTCACTTCATACTGTATTACTCATCACTCCTGAGACACAAAGGCCAAACAGCAGCCTTATTAATTTATTCAAGTCTTCCTTTACTGAATAAATGCAAATTTGAGCTTGATTAAGCTTTTTATTTCCATTTTGCACAATGAACAGAGTTAAAAATCAATTTAGGAACAACCTGAGTTCACCAACAGTGATGATTTGGCGGTGATGTGAAGAAGTCTGTGTTTCTAAAGAATTAAAATAGGCCGGATCGTGGTTCTCACACTGCGGTACAAGTACCTCTGAGTATCCCTTGAACCCATTGTTATAAACTATTTACTACAAGCTAATTAACTGTGATGTAAAGCTAAAAAATCAGAACTAAAAAAGAAGCCTACAGATACATTTTTTTGGATTTTGAAGGCAGAACTCTTTGGGAAATAATGAACAAAATGTCCTTCCACCGGTCAGTGTTCAATCTGTCAAACTACTACAAATTTAATGGATTAACTTAAAAGTCCCAACAAAACTGTCCTCATTAAAGAGAAAAACTATAGAAACCCAAACCAGTGTTTTCGATTTGTTGTTAATTTTCTTGTTGTTGACCATTGTTATGTGGTGGTCAGTGGAGATTTTGCACCCATTTCAGGAGCAGTTTTTGGCAATTTTTTGTTTAAAATAAAACGTTTCTGCTTGGACAGACACCCTGAATAATCACTTTGCAACTCTTTGCCATCCAAACAAATGACCAGAATCAAATCCAAAGTCCTGCTGGTATGAAGGTAGTACGAATACGTGACAGAGTGAAGGTGGAATGTCTTTAGATTTCTACAACACAAAATTTATTTCATATTTTATTTCTCTACATGCTCTGGTTATTTATGAAACAACTCAATGTTGGCATAAATGCACACAGAGATAAGACATGATCTGTTTTAATAAAATTAAGTATTTTTATTGCTTTTGGTTTGCTTCATATGTTGTACAGCACTATGGTCTACCTTGTGCTTTACAAATAAACTGACTTTAACGAGAAAAATACATTTTTCTTCTTGTGTTTAGATGCAATTAGATGAAAAACTGAAAGATGCATTAAAAATCTGTTCAGCGTGTTGAAAACGTTTTCCAGTAATTGGCTGTTTTTACTGTCAGAAAACTAAAGCCTCTAAACAAACGCACGCGTGCCAGGCTGCAGTGTCATCCCTGCTTCCATTAGTCGTACTGTACATGACACTTACAAATTAGTTTTTCCCCTTCTCAAAATTTGCACTTCCAGCCGTGAGGAGCAAATTTTAGCATAAACAGAAGTGGAGAACGACTTCCTGTAACAAAGCAAATACCAAACTGAGAGTGTAGAACACACTCTTGGGGCAAACAATAACTTCAGAGAGGGAAAAAAAAAGCATGATTGGCCACTTGAGGAATATCTCACTGATTCTTGCATAGGTTTCCATTCTGCTGATGAACTGCTGCTTCTGTGTTAAGTTAGAGCAGAAACATATCAGAGTGTTTAAAGTGGCTGCTTATGTGCCTGCAGCCTCACTGATGCCTCAACACTGCCATCTTTTGATAACAGCGACTAAGGAAGCCTCTTCATGTTCAGACAGCTCACTGATCAGACACACAGGGAGGGCTTCAGTATTTCTGCCTCCCATCAGAAATATATAAGCCAGCAAATATCACCGCACTGGCTTTCTGTACAGCTGAGCGAGGAAAAACCTCTCAGCTGAATCCTTTCTGCTGGCATCTGGTTTTATGGTGCGGACGCTGCCGAACACACTCTCGAGTTTCTCCTGGAGATGATGAGTGAGACCCCCGTCCCAGTATTTACACAGCAGAGAGCCCCGAGGCTGCAGAACCTTATCAGCCAAGTCTATCAAAGACAAACACATTGTGATGAGTCTCTCGTGGTCCATGTCTCTGAAGCCGCTGGCATTGGGCGCCATGTCGCTCAGGATGACGTGCGCCCGGCCGCGGGGGAGCAGTTCCCGCAGCTTGGCGTGCGTGGCGGGGTCTGTGACATCATGACTGGACAGGAAGTGGGCACCATCGAGAGGTGGTATGTGCAGCAGATCGATGCCAATAACTGTGCCATGAGGTGACTCTTGGTCTAAGATGAGAGGAAACACAGATCGGTCCACTCGTTTCTCTTTTTACACCTCGGTCTCATTTGTTTTTGTATCCAGTGAAAAGCAGCAGAAAGTAGCAACTAAGAGATACTTTAACTAAATATTTTCTAAAACACTGAGGGAAGGTTGGAGACAGGCACAGTGCCTAATTCTGAATGTCCCCTCAATGTTTTTTATTCTCCTTTTTCTATTAATTACTGTTAACTAAGCTGATATTAATCTAAAGATCCCATTAGTCTTTTAATGCTACACATATTTAACCTAACCAGAGCTTAATAACTCCACCTACATTTCTTGTTTCTAAGAAAATCTAGTTAAAAAATATTGGGAGTCAAAATCATTATTTAGATTTTAAAGGCTCCTGAACTTTGTAACTCATTATTATATGAAAAAGAGATATACTGTATTGTTTATGCTATGTTTTTAAATTGTATTCCTTTTTGCCTCATTTTCTATACTTCGTTTTTTTTCTTGTCCATAAATTTTGCCGTAACAGTTTTATAATGTTTTAAAATAAATAAATATAACAATTTCCCCCTTTTTGCACTGCAAACGCTTATGACCCTGTGCATGCCATAACGAGAAGAAGGGTAGTGTTGAAAGGTAAACAATAGGGACAAAACTGTAAAATAATTTTAAAAAAACCTGTTGTGAATGTTTTTTATAAGAAGCTGCTTATTTTCTCTTCAGCAGTTGTTAAACACTTCCTAGATAGATAGATAGATAGATAGATAGATAGATAGATAGATAGATAGATAGATAGATAGATAGATAGATAGATAGATAGATTTCTCCTAGACGTTAATATATGTTCTTTTTTTTACTATAAGTAAAAGATACCTGTCCCGGCGGAGTTGACCCTCTGCACAGCCACCTGGCTCCAGGCTCCAGGTGCAGCACCACAGTCCACCACGCTGTAACCCGGCTGTAAAACTCGGAACTTGTCGTCTATCTCCAGCAGCTTGAAGGCGCTTCGGCACCGGAAGTTCTGGTCGTGAGAAGCTTTGACATACGGGTCTTTAAGCTGCCGCAGCAGCCAGTGTTTCTCCGCGGGGGTTTTCCCCTTCAGCTTCTTCATTAAGCTCGGCGAGGAGTGAAAACATCTCCTCTGCAAAGATAAACTCCACATTAGTCTCCGGCTTCAGGGTCGTGTGTGTGTATTACCAATTGCGCATGCGTACAACGCCGCTTGTTTTGTGCAATACCTATTCACGTCCCCCTTACTCTAAAACATAAATAATTGTTCCTATCTGGAACTATCAAATTACTTACATGTACTAAACCCCACACAGACAGCTGAAAAATTAATTTTAAAAAAGCCTCAGGATGTTTGATTAAATAAAAAGCTCTGGACTGTGGGAAAAATAAAGATTAAAGAGGCACACTTTTAACTTGCTTCTAAATCATATTGACTATTTAATGTTCTTTCAAAAATCATTATACCTTTAATTATTGTAACCATTAGATTCCGCAAGTTTTGTTAATATGTCAGGAAATGTAATAAATGTATCACGATTTCCTTAATTTATTATTTTGTTGTGATTATTTCAACTGGAAATCAATACTCTTAACCCACTGTCATTTGTCTCATTTTTGACTAGATTTCTTTACTTTTAATTATCCCTTCTATACTCTGAATTCTGTGGAGCAAACGTTATATTTTAGAAATAGTAGTAGTAGTAGAAAATTTAATTCAGTTTAGGTTAGAGTATATTTTGTGGTGTTAAGTATTATTCGTCACAATGGCACAAGCTGCAGTAAATGAATTGTTGGATAAACTGATTACAAAAAAATAGAAACGTGTAATCAGAAAAAAAAATATGTTACTGCTACTTATTTATTTGTTTGTTTGTTTGTTCGTTCATGAAGCAGTTTGTTGCAAGTGATCGCTCGTCTCCAGTTTCCCCCCGGATGTATTTCAAGGTAACACGCGACTCGCCTGCAGATCTTACAAGCAAATGATGGAACTTCGTCCGGTTCCCTCGCGTTAATCGGTTCGATCTGGTCTTTTATGAAGTCATGTGATCATGTGATGACGTCGTGTGCTCCACGCGGGAAGCTCATTTCGACGCGTAAGTGTGTTTTGTTGTTGTTGTTTTTTGTACAAAAAGGTAAATGTTTCAGCTGGCATGACTCAGCGTTTAACTCTCTGAGCAGAACTTCTCGCTGCTGCTGCTGTTTGCTGAGCTGCGGAGTGATCCGCCGTGTGTTTGTAAGGAAGCTCCAGGTGAGATGTTGAGCTCCAAGCTGCTGACTCTGGTTCTGGTGGTCCAGCCGGGCCGGGTGCTGCTGGGCATGAAGAAGAGGGGCTTCGGGGCTGGAAAGTGGAACGGATTCGGGGGCAAAGTTCAGCCTGGAGAGAGCATCGAAGATGCTGCTAAAAGGTGAATTCACCTGTCCTCGTGTTCAGGCTCTTTGCTGGTATGATACAACAGAAGGCTGGATATGTCAAAAACTACATTTTCTGTTTAGATTCAGAGAGGTGCCTCCTTGCAGAGACATAAACAGTGCAGAGGTGAATGTGTAAGTCTGCAGCTTCATATGATAGGAAGTGTGCATATAAATAATGTTACTATAATCTAAAACAGAGGGGGACGTATAATTAATTACCTTAAGTGCCCTTATTACTATTCCTTAAAAAAATATCCTGTTTTTCATCATGCAGCTTTGAAATAAACCATTCAGCTTGATTGAAAATGGTGGTAGTGATACATGGAGCATCTTAGGCAAGTTAAAAATAAAAAACATTAACAGTCTATGAGATTTTGGCAAAACATGAGAAAACCCAGCCCTCTTTGGAGCTCTACAGTTCAGGTTTCACATTTGGTTCAATTATTTATCTAAAAAAAGTACTAAAAACAAAACGTGAAGCATTTTAGGATTAATCTTTGAGTCGTTTTGACGTCCCAGCGGAGTTGGTGAGAAGCTGGTGAGCAAGTGTTGAAGAGAAAGGTAGAAAAACCTACCAAGTTGTTGATTTGTGAGTATTTTTAAGTACTGAAAGAAATTACTAATGCAGTCTTGACAATGTGTGATTAATCGTGTGGGAAATTTGTTCCAAAACCTGCAGCTAATTAGGCCAACTCCAAATCTGTTTCTTTTCTTCACAGATTAGCTTTGTGTGTGAGGTAGTTACATTTGGACGTCTTTTATATGTATATCATGTAAATATATCTCTTTTCTTCTGTTTTGCTGAACATCTAATCTCAGAGATGCTAAGTAACTGATCCAAACACACGATGCTGATAAATTTGAAAACAGCTGTGCAAACATTAAAGTGACAGTTCAGATTCTAAGAGACATAGTCTGTATCCAGTGTTTGATTTCTGATAGTTTTAAATCATTCAGTCTGTCACATGATGGTGTTTAGCAGGTCATTTGTTTTTATTGCCTGAGGATGTAAATTGAATGGTAAGTGCTTATTTAGTGCCTTTCTAGCCCACCAGGCTGCTCAAAGTGCTTTACAACACAACCTGTGCCCTCATAATCCCGTCCACACACATTCATACATCTCTACGAAGCTAATCTGAATAAATCATTCTATAGAGTCTAATCACTGCTTTAAACTCCATTCATGCAATGAGGTGTTCAGTGTCTTACCCAAGGACACTTCGACATGTGACTGCTGCCAGGAATTGAACCTCCGACTCTCTCATTGGAGGTTAGACTGGTCTAACCGCTGAGCCATGTTTGTAAAGAAAACAGGAAAATGTAACAAACAAAGTAAATAAAGACTTCACAACAACACAAACCTTTATTAATCCACAGTGGAAAAATTCAGTTTGACATCATTTTGGAAGGAGGTGATATGTGACTTTTTAAGGAAAAAAAAACATTGTTCTGTTTCGTTTGTTTCAGGGAACTTCAGGAGGAAAGTGGCCTCACTGTGGACGCCCTGGAGAAGATTGGAAATATCAAATTTGAGTTTGTCGGGGAAACACAGCTGCTTGATGTCCACATCTTCAGAGCCGATGCGTTTCACGGGGAACCAACAGAATCAGACGGTAGGAGAAATGAAAGTAGGGTTTGTTTTGTTTTTGTTTTACGACCCCAAAATTCTAATGAAATAATAGGAAGAAGAGGGAGCAGTGAGGAAGCATCAGCTTGTTTTAACTCAATAGAACAACTATATACATACAAATCTAACATTGCACACTTCAGCTTTGTACACTGTAAATGTTTAATTGTGGTATCTCACTGGGCTGCAATGAAGGAGTTACCTGAAGGTGTTGCGACTTTCACAGCTGTTTCCTCCCATGAGTCACAAAGACGAGCAGTCCTGTTGCTTAAGTTTTAAACATCTGAAAAAAAGAAAAATGCAAGAATCCTTCGCTTAGAATAGTCACAGAGTCATCATGGGCGCCTCCAATTCATCTCAAGAGCATTAGAGCTGTATTTTAACTCCTCCACAGGAGCTTATGACAGAAAATGTCCATGATTAATAATAATTCTTTAAAACTGGTTAAAATCTACCAGTCTTCTTTTCAGAAGTGTTCTCCAGTAGATTAAATCATAAACGAGGGAGCAGCCACAAAGGTGGGATCAGAACAAGCCGAGGTGGTTCGAATGTGGGCAACAAAATAATGTGCACGGCCAAGAATGCAGTTTTGCACAAAGTGTACGATAAAATAGGCTATTATTTTCCAAAAACGGCCATTCAAAGCACAGCCACGCTGCTCTTTGGTCACTCGATTGTGGAAATTTCACATATTTTCTTGCAATTTTCCTACAATCTTTAGTCACCGACAGCGGCAGCCCACTGAGATGCCATCCTAAGCTAATTAATGCTAGATTTAACTGGTGTTTGGGGGAAAAAGTGACTTTTGACACAACTCATGTGAAAATGGGAAGTTCTATTTATACCAAATCTTTTAAAAATTAGGACAGGATTATAGTTTCGCAGAATTCTAAGTAACTAATGTGTAAGAAAAAACTTTGTACTCCGACAAAGGTTCCTTTTATACTTTTGGTTCCTCCTGCATCAACTTCCTTTCACATTATCTCAAACCAGTCCGGACTCTGCGACAGTTACGGTTTATGATTGTGTCCAGCTCATTCTGCTGGATGTCGTGTTTAATTTAAGAAGCAAGCGAGTGAAAATGACACACAAACCTTCAGAATGGTCCCAGGTAATATGATGATGTTATGGTTAGCACTGAACCAAGAAGGTCTCTGGTTCAAATCTTTGTTCTGCAGAATCTGTGCAGAGATTGTGCGTTTTCATCAGGTCCATTTGGCTTTAAAATCCAAAGAATAAAGAATCACATTGGCACGGCACTCTTCAGTTCCCTTTAAGTACAGCGATGTTTGGGGAAAGAATCAATAAAGAAGGATCTGTAGGTGTGTTCTCAGAATAACGTCTTAAAAGGCTGTCAGGAAACTAAAGAGAGAAGAGACCTTTAGCAACTCATGCAAAGACTTGCAGCAGTGAGTGTTTACTGATAATTAAGCCGAGGTCAGCTGGGTGAAGACCAAACACTCACAGAGACGCTCAAAGAACCCAAACCTCTGCAGCAGTCAGACAAAAGCTGCGGAGGAAAAAGGTCTGGAGGGTAATAGAAGTCAAAGAGCAGGAGCTGAAGTGAGAAGGAAGAAAAAAGGCTTCACTGAAATGTTGTAAACTGTAAGAAAACTGAATGATGGAGGTTTAATGTTGGTTTCACAAACCGCTCGGCTATAATCCAAACTATTTAAGGGTTTAGTTATTTAAGAAATGACTTTTTTGGGGTATGTATTGTAATACACACAAAGCAAGTAGATAGTATCCTCGGGCGGGTGTTCATTTTGTGATCAGTCAGTTTGTTTTGTTGTGTTTTCCAGAAATGAGGCCTCAGTGGTTTGACAGCGACAAAATTCCCTTCAGTCAGATGTGGGTGGATGATATCCTGTGGTTCCCACTGATGTTCCAGAAGAAGAAATTTGTTGGATACTTTAAGTTTCAGGGTCACGACGTGATCCTCAGCCACACGCTGGAGGAGGTTCAGCAGCTCTGATGAGCCGTTACCGGCGCCATTTATATATCAGGGACCCAGAGTCATCGGCCTTTAAATCTTTACTTACAGGAAGAAAATACTGTTGATGTTTGCTGTTCAGTTTGTTGAACAAAACAAGAAGATGATACTGACTCAACAGAACGGTTACTTATTAGTTTTAAGTGTTTGGTCGATGCCTGTAATATAATTGGACTCATTTATTTTTTTGTTTTATTTTTAAAGTCAGTTTTCTGTAGAAAAGATGAATCAAAGCAGCAAAACTGCAAAAACACACAAAAATCTCAGTTTTCACATTTTATTTTAGAACAACTGATTTAACAATTTACTCAAAGACTTCTTTATTGAAAATATAGACAAAACTTAGAGTTCTAATGTTACTCAGTTTTGAGCTTGGTGCTTATCAAAAACAGATGTTTCATACTGTATGTGCAGTAATAGTTCATAAAAAATAAATCCAATCTTCATAAAAATACATGTAATCTGTGTGCATTCATTCCTATTCCTACGAGCTCAGTTGTTTCAATGTGTTTAAGAAATCTGCTTGTTAGTGCAATAGCTTAATTGACATAAACTATAGTTTATATATATATATATATATATATATATATATATATATATATATATATATATATATATATAGGATTTGATGCTCAGTGTGAATCATCTTTAGACTCATTGCACATTTAGGAGAATTTAAAACAATAACTTTGGTAATTATTGAACATCATAGTGTTGTTGACATTCAGTGATAATTTACCATTTTATAAGTAAATCCTAAATGTCTGTAGCATCAAACAGTTCTTAAATGTCTGATATAGGTTAAAACAAATTGTTGATAATTTGTAATGTTCTTAGTCAATTCCACCTGAGAAATATGAAAATTTTAAATTAGAGATAATCTAGATTTAATAATTGGTAGTTTATTTATTGAAGAAATGTTTGAATTTATGTGTAAATGGCAAAAGTATGTGAATTCTTTGTTTTTGAGGATGTTGTGGAAACTTGATCACAATGTTTGCCTTTCTTTAAGCATGTTTTTTAGTTGGAAACAAAAACCCTACAACATTAACGTTAGCCAGCATGAAAACCGTTGAACTGGGTTCCTTTTGGTGACCATTTGTCCTTTTACACAGCTCTGGAGTTGGTGAGTTCTTTAAATAAAACAAATCTACTCCCAACTTCCCTTTCCCCGTTTGTAGGTGTTCACATACTTTTGCTGTTCACACATATATATTAAATCAGCTTCCTCAATAAATAAATGACCAAGTATAACATTTTAACATATACTTCATTTAGATTCTCTTTATTGACTTTAGACGTTTGATAATATCTGCTGATTTTTTTAGATCGCAGTTATGCAAAAAAGAAAAAAAAATCCCCAAAATTCACAATCTTTCAAGCCCTATTGTATAAAAGGGTAAACAGTGAAAAATATGGCACCAAATTGTCAGAAAATATATAAACTACTGCACTAAATAATCTTATAAAATAAAATCTGTGTATTGGTTCCACTCAACCTCAACTGCAGGAGAATAAAAATAATCCCATCCTGAAAAACTCTGTCTCTAGCAGCTTAGTGTGTTTGATTTCTCACAGGTTTTAAATGAATACTTCATAAAATTTGTTGTATAAATAAACTGTCACCCATTATGTCCCTTATTAAACAACAGCTTGGAGGATTTTCCTTGTGGTTGTGAAACAGGAGTGTAAATTCACACTTGGAAGTCAGCTGTTTGCAGGCAAAACAACCGATGGACACAAAAATTATGAAGCAATATATTCAAAATTCCCCTACTAGCTGAAATGTATGTTGGATGGGAACAGCTGTGCTTTTCGGATTCCTGCTTTAAGCTCACAGAGCTTTTTATTTTCCAGCGTGCTGTCATCTGTGGCAGTGTTTCTGTTTCCTCCCGTGTATTTGGGCTTCAAATGGGAGGCTTCAGTCCGCTTTCGCCACCAAAAAGACACCCGAGTCTTGGCTGGAGTTCATTCCACACCTCTCCCATCTGAAAAGGAAAAGAAAAGTTCATGTCACTTGTATTTGTAACGCATCATTTTTCAACAAAAGATGATTTTAGTCTAAAACTCAGGCCATTTTAAATTCCCTATCCAATCTGCATTACTTGATTTTAAAGTAGAAAAGTTGGGTATGTATGCATGAGATATGCAGTAGTCCACACTGAAATTAAGCCAGCTCAAATCCTGGGTGACAAGATTCTCTTCTCAGTCACACCAATCATCATGTTAGTTATTTTGTTCAACTTAAAAATCCAATTTATAACCAACTGGGCCGCTCTAAAGGCGGACCTGAGGGGAAATGACTTCCAACCAGTCCTACCTCTCTGTGTCCTTGGACTTGGGAGTTAACGAAAGCCCCGAGGATGTGGGAGGTGATTGGAAGGTAGGTGAAGATGAGCTGCGTCTCTTGATGAAGGCAGAACAAGGAGAAGTAATTACGCAGCTCCATGGTCTGAATGGCGCTTTCTTGCTGTTAGAAGAATTACAAAAATGCATTTGCATTAATTAAATGAATAAAATACTTTATGAAGAGAAATTCTGTCTTCGTGCTCCTGTAAAAAATGGAAATAATACAATGCTATCACAATAAGAGGAACTTAACATTTAAAAATGTTATTTCTTACTGTATCGATGATGCTCCATCTCCTCATCAAATCTAAAACCCTTCATGAAAAGGACTACAATATAGCTGAAAACTAACTGACAAGGGTGGAGTAAAATGGTCAGCCCAAACTCAAAACGAATTAATCAGAAACAAAACCATAATGTTTTAAGAGGAATTACTGCTGTGAATGTGACCAAATGGCAAAACAAACTGACCACACCGACTAAGAGGAGCTGCATCCACAAGATAAAACCCACCAGGGATACAAGTGTATACAGCAAGTTAATTACCGTCTTAACTTGACTCTGCTTTGTACCAGTGTCTGAAATGGTGCTTTGATTCCTTCAAAATGTGCCTGTTATTTACAACATTACACTGAATATTTCAAAGGGATTAAAGGGAAGGTTATGCTTTTTGGGATTTTCTTTTCTCAGTGTGTTTTTGTGCATAAAAAAGGTCTGCAGAGTTTTAAAGCCTAAAGTCCACACCAAAGGGATTTATTGCTGTTTTTTAAACTCCTCATTTTTAATTCAAGCTCTTCTTCCTTTGCTTAACGACATCATTAAGCCTGTTTGCGAGATCACTTGTTGCAGTGGCAGGGCTTTTACTAAACTGTCCCACACCTAATAAGGCCTGAATGTGTGTTCAGACTGCAGCGTTGGTCGCAGATATGCTCAGCCAAAGAGAGCCTTTTATTTATCAGTTTTTTACTGAGTTAAACCAGCTTTTAAATGAACGAGTTACATACGAGGGGAACAAAGCAAAACTGAATGAGAACAATGACCTGAACGATTCGTGATTCCAGCTGCTCCACAGATGCCTGCTCTTTGGACTGCACAGTGGTGCTCATCATCTGCCTCTTCATCACACTGTACTTGTGCAGAGCTTTCTGGTGCTCGTGAAGAACGCCCTTCTCGTGACGCTCACAGAGATCCTAGGAAAAGAATGAAAAAAAAAACAAAACACAACAGCACTTGGTGTTATCTGACTGGAAGAGACAGAAAAATGGCACCTAAGAGCAGCGTTACATAAAAAACAGGAGTGACAGGAGAAGGATCGAGAAAAATGATGACATATCATGTATATTGTTTAATAACTGGGTACACTTTACAGTAATGGTAACTTTATAAATTACTAATAAATAGTTATGGAGTCATTAATTAAGCATAAACACTTGATAAACTATTAATAAGTAGTTACAGTGCTTTAGATAAAAAAATACTGACTCACTCCTTTCCAATTAGTGAGCCAACGATTATCTGTATACTTCATTCTCACTGTTTACATGGACTCTTTGTAATTTAAACTTTAAATATTAACATTTTTCAGTAAGTTACTAAAGCTTTACAAGTATTTGAAGAGGCAAACTTTGTTTTGGAAAATCAAGTCATTTAGTAATCTGATCAACTGTCAAAAGATGCCGAATAGTGAGTCTGCTTCAGTGTGTGAAAGACTTGTTTTATAAAGTGATTATAAACCCACAAAAAAACTATTTATTGAGAATTAATAAATAATTTTTAAAAAGGTACCCTTATTGTCAAATGGTACCAATTTTTGTATCAAAATCTGTCATTTAATCAATAAGTCATTGTGATAAAAATCACACTGTACTGCAAAAAATAAATAAATATATTAATATAAGTACAACTTCATATGGACAACATATGACAGCAAAAACAAAACCTATGTTTACATCCCAGGATTCAACGTGCAGAACCACCTTTAGCTGCAATAAGTTGAAGTAATCTTCTGAATGACCTACAAGTCACATTTCTTGAAAATAGTTTTTCAAATTATTGATGTTTGTGGCCTTAAGTTTCTGCACAGCTTTTCTAAAATCCCGCCATCACATTTGGGTCAGACTGAAGTCTGGACTTTCTCTTTTGCAGAATCTTTGTTTGAAATTTATTGCTTCCGTGACTCGCTGTGAGCCAAGCTGCAGCTGTCGGACAGATGAACTCACAGTTGTCTCTAGAATACTCTGATGAGTTTATGGTCAGCTCAAAATGCTCCGGTTCTGTGGGTGCAAAACAAGCCCAACCCATCAGCCCTCCACCACCGTGCTGCTTCTACAGTCAAACATTAAACATCTCTACTTTGGTTTAATGTATCTAAAGGAAATTGTTCCAGAAGTTTTGTGATTTTTTTTTTCTCCACCAGGTTGTTATCTCACCAAATCAGGCTTAAAAGACAACACACAAATAATAAAAATAAATGAAACCGACTCACCCTGTAGGACTGCAGCAAATCTAAAAAGAAATTCAGTTTTTCCACAACATCATCCTCTTCCCGTCTGCCCTGAAGACATAAACAGAACAACAGTCATCACCCTGTGCCTGTTCTGGGCAAACACAGCAGGGAAAGGCTGAATTACATACCTGCTGAGCAGCTTTGTCAGATAAAACTGTAAACTCCACGGACAGGCTCTTCAGAGACTGACGCAGGGTTCCCCAGGTACTTTGTGAGGAGGCCAAGGAGGGAAGAGGCGAAGCATCGGAGCCCAGAGTGCTGTCAGCAACAACATTAATAAAAGGAGAATCTAATATTGGAGACTTGGCTACCAAGTATTTAAATCTTAGTTGTGAAAGCCTCTAGATATTACAGGAGGACTAACTTTAGGACCTTAATAATAAAATACCTAAGCTCCCGGCCAAACATGAGCAGATCAGTTGCATTCTCCTTTGAGCGCTCAGCCATTTTCTCCGCTCTGTCCCGCAGCTTTTGGAAGCTGTTGTGGATATTTCTAATCAGCTCTCTGCTCGTTGAAAACTGAGCCTGAATGTCTGCTGGGAGATATTCCTGCAAAACAAGTCCAGCAAGTGTCTTCTGTTGTGATTGGCGTTTAAACAAAAAGAACTCCTTACCAGAAAGTAAAACCTGAACTACAGAAAATGTATTTTCACCAAAAAAAAGAAAAGAAATGCTGTGTGACGTTTGTTGAGGAATTGGTAAAGTTAAAACTAGCAGAACAAACCTAAAACAGAACAGAAGCTAGGAGCTAAAATTAGCAAAACAGAAGCTAAAAGCTAAAATATGCAAAACCATTGCTTGATTGAAGAACTCTCAATGTATTTTATAGGGATATTGTGTAAATAAAGTTAAATAAATCAAAAAGTATCAAATCTACAAAACCCTAAAGTCATAGCACACTATTTCCAATATAGCTGAATGTTCTGATATATGAATGGGTAAAATAAAAAGTATACAGAAGTAGTTTCATTGCAAAAAATGTACAAAAGAAACGAAACAGGAAAACAGTTGGGTGAATGATCACTCAGCATTCGCACAGCTAGATGACAAACCTTAGCTTGGGTTGCAGTTCTGCTGGTCATGAACTCGTCACCCATTTTCTTACAAGTGTCACGCAGCTTGGTCTGAACATCCTGTACGGGAAGCAGGATGAGTGGGAAAAGACAAAAAGTAACTGAAACAGGATGTGTTTCCCTGACACGAATCATGAAGATTGTACTCATTGTGCAACAGAAACCACCAGAGGAAACAGGGAGCACATTAAAAAACCAACATACGGAGCCACTGAAGGTGAGGAAGGTCTTCACCAGCTCGTCCTCAGAGAAGAGGGGATGACGAGCCACCAAATTAATAAATCTGCTGAGAGCCCGTCTCCTCCCCTCGATGAACTCGCGCTCAGAGACGGAGGTCAAGACTGTCGACAAATAGAAGAAATAAAAACTATGTCTGTAGAAATTATTCAGAAGGAAAGAACTCTGCAAGAATACACCGAGCAATTTCATGAAAGTGTGAGTGTGGAGAAAGTTGGGGTTATGAATCTGAATAACTTCAACACAAACATGAAGACTTACAACTGAAACAAAACTTCAATTTCAAATAATTACATCTAAGCTGACATCCAGAGTATCTTCTTTACTGTAAAATAAAAACTTCAAGTAGATTTAACTGGATGTAATCTGCTTTCTTCTGTGTTATACTATATAAAAAGAACATGAGGATATACAGAAATCTTTGAACTATTATCTGTCAAATCATGTAAAACACATGTGAAAGCTTAAAATGTTTTATCAATTTTAAATAAAGACCAAAGAACAATTTCATTAATTTTATACAATTAAGTCAATACCTGTGGCATAATTAAAATCAAAATGTGTTTTCTCATCAGTGTGAATAAACTCACATAATTATCACCTAAAGCTACAATTACATTTTTGAAGAGAAACAGACTCATTTTATGCATCACTGGTCTCTGTCTGTCAGGCAACAGCTTTCAGGAACTGACTGACTTATAAATGTTTGGGTTTTTTTTTAAAGAATAAAAAGAAAAATGTTTCCCTTCGAAAGCAACCACAAATTAAAATGTTTCAGTCCAGAGTATAAACCCAAACAACCTCCAAACAAATGATTGGATATAAAAATTAAAAGCCTAGCATTCCAAAGTTTTAGACTAAGATCATCTTATGTTGAAAAATGACAGAGTTGTAATTGTTTTGGTTAAACCTCAAATACATTTGTATGATCTCATGCAAGATGTCACACTTAGAGTACGTGTTGGAATGACTCTCAGCTACAAAAACACCCGATTTTAACATAAAATCTGTAAAACTGAGTGAATTATAGCCATATTTCTGTTTTCTACAGACAGTTGAATGTGGCAGCTATCCTAATTTGTGCTGACTTCAAATGTTAATCAGTTGTAGATATACCGCTAATGATTATTTCCTGAAATTTTCATTAAAACCTGTCTGGTTCGACATGAGGTATTTTGCTAACAAGACAGAAAGAGTTGACTCCAAATAGCTGATTAAATATTTTGCACAGTTAGTGTTCAGAGTGTGTTGGAGTTCAGTCTCAGCTACTCCCACACCAGATTTTAGGTCAATGTCTGTGAAATTGACTTAGTTATAGCCATTTTTGACCTTTGACAAGGACGTATAAGTTTTCAGTAGCGTTTGTTTGTGCACTAGATTACACAAAAAGTAATGAATGGGTTTTCTTGAAAATTTCAGGAAATGTTGAGGTTGTCACAAAGAACAAATGATTCAATTTTGATTAACATTTGCCCAGTGGTTCATTAGTTATTAGTTATTTTGGTAACAGTCAGACACGTGAACACACACATTGCATTTGGCTGAAGGTGATAAAAAGAGCAGAAGTAAAGCAGAGGTATGAGCACATTTACACAAAAATAATTTACCTCCTTTCAACATCCTTTTAGGTGGCAGAGCTGGAACCACTCTGTAAGCAAACCTCTGCAGCAAAACTTCATGGAAGACGTCAAAATCGCTGTAACGCCTGTAAACTGACATTTTATAACGCTAATAAAGAAAAAAAAATAGAAAATATTTAGTAAATGAGCATGAACATGTATCTTATTATGTGGGCAGTACAAATGTTCACTTGATAAAAAGTTGCACTTGAATGCAACTCAGATGAAAACGGCTCACAAGTTTTCCCACAATATTTGTTCTTTGGCGAATATTTTAAGGACCCTTGCCTGGCTGGTGACCTGGTACTCCACATGTTTGAGAAAAAGGCCCTTCTTCTCGGGAATGAGCTCCACCCGGACCGTGTCTCTGGACAGAAGTTTGTCCAGCGTCTGTGAAATGGTCAGCACGTCGTCCTGAGCCGGCTGCATCCTCAGAGCGCTCAGCTCCCTCGGCTCCCCCAGCTGAGGTTTTGGGAACTCTGTCAAGCACACAACCAGAGCTAACATTTGTCTTCCGTGTTGGAATCAATACACTCGGAGTGACGTGAATTTCAAAACTGTGAGGAATGCTCAGTTTAAAGCCACTTTCCTGTTTCAGTCTGTCTCTAACTAGAAAAGCATTGTGCGCAGTATTCATGTGATCTTTTATTATTGCTTACAGGACATTCCACGACAGTCGTGCTTCGAATGTAATTTACTGTCACACTTGCAGAAAACTAGTTCTAAAAAAAGACAAGGAAGTGGCACACAACAAGCTGCCATACTGGCCACACCTGTAAAAACAAAAGAGCTTTAAAAAAGAACTATGTGGACAGATTTAAGTTAACCCTCCTGAAGCCCTCGTAGCTGAAGACCTTGTAACTTCCGGTCAGTTTGACCCGAAGGCCACGGGAGGGTTAAGTCTGCAGAATGGTTACCTCAAAAAAAAACAAAAAAAAAGTTCCCCATCATCCTCCCACCATGGAAAAAATAGAACATAATTAAAGGCTTAGCATTTCATCTGCTGCCTTTAGACAGCAGAGTTTTAAACTAAAATAATCTTTTGATGAGAAATGATGGCGTTGTAGCCGTTTTGGTCAAACCTTGTAAGTGACGATATGTAATGTTCTCACGGGACATTAACAGATGTCGCAAGATGGGTTAGCTCTCAAAGTATGTTTAAGGAAGCTTCTCAGCTACTACCACACCAAGTCCAAGTTTTAGCTCAATATTTGTAAATTGAGAGCA
Organism: Kryptolebias marmoratus; assembly: GCF_001649575.2. Lineage (NCBI taxonomy): Eukaryota > Metazoa > Chordata > Actinopteri > Cyprinodontiformes > Rivulidae > Kryptolebias > Kryptolebias marmoratus. The sequence goes on along the minus strand of NC_051441.1, from coordinate 6,190,920 downwards.
TTATAGCCTTTTTTTAAGTTGACTAATGTTGATTAGCTGTGACAGCTTGTTAGACAGTTACCATTGATTCCAATAATTAATGTCAAAGTTTTTAAAAACATATATTGTGCAATTAGTACTCATTATATAATTTACAGCTACTAACACACTCAATTTAAGCTTAATATCTGGATAATTGACTGAGTTGTAGGCAATTTTGTGTTTGCTAAGGTTGCTTACCTGTGGCAGCCATCTTAATTTAGGCTGACTCCAAAAGATAATCAGTTGCAGATGTACACCCAATGCTTATTTTCTGAGTGTTTTATTAAAAGTCATTCACCAGTTCATGAAATATTTTGCTAATGCTACAGACAAAACAAACAAATTTAGACACAGGTAATGCTATTTCTTATCATGTGAAACTAAAAGTAAAGGAATTCTGGGAGACGTGCCCATTTTGCACAAGAAACTTTTAGTTACATATTTGCAAATGTCTATCCGATGCTAAAAACAGTAAAGTAGCTGTTGGGTTTATTCCAGCGGTAAACCGGCCATGTGAGGTCATGACATTTGCCCCGAGCAACAGATGAGGGATGGCTAAGGTTGCCTTTGGATACAGTGAAGAATCTCCAAGCTACTCATTAAGCAAAACCTTTTACTGCACTGCTGTCGCTGCAGCGCTCTCACCTACCCTGTATGCAGTTTTCCAAGAGTTTGGGGGTTGGTTGCTTTCCTTGCTGAGCAAGAGCAATCAAAGCCAACCCTTTATAGAAGGACAGCTTGCTCAGGAATCCATCTGGGGAGTCAACATGCTCGGCAATCTGAGAAAGACAAAGACAATATGACCTGAAGGTCGCCGATTTTCAGTCTGAGATCCAACCTCAGCTGTGGTTTGCATTCCTTTGTGCAAAAAGCACTCGTTGGACACAAAGGGAATGATATGCTGAAAGGTAAGGAAGAGGGAAATTCTATTCCACCATGATCTGGCCCTGGCACAATACACACACTTTACACCTTCACAACTGTTTCACAAAAGTTTTTGCTTTCTCTTTTTTTTCCTTCTGAATTCCTGAAAGTAATTGGCAGAAAGTGGAATGTACAAACACAGATACATTTGTTGGTACCTTTCCTTAATAATCAAAAAAAAAAAAAACCACAGATGATGTGACTGGCCAAAAATCTTCAGTTTTGTCTCATTAGAAACCTCCCCCAGAAACCGTGAGGCTTGTCAACATGCAGTTTGCCAAATTCCTGTCTGGCTTTTTTGTGTTTTTCTGTCAGTAGTATTTCCCTCCTGGGTCTTCTTCCGTAAAGCTCATTATGATTCAGAAAGTGTCGTACCTTGACCTGGGAGTTCAGCTTGAAAGGTTTCCTTTGCTCTTTTTCGACCATCGACACTATCCTTCAGAACAACCTGGGGTTGCATTTCCTCTTGCATCCACATCCGGGAAGGTTGGTTACAATCCCATATCTTAACTCTTTAATAATATTAGCAGCTGTGATCAGACGAACATGAAGCTGCTTGGAGATGGTCTTGTAGCCTTTATCTTTAACACAGATATCTATAATCTTCTTTCTGAGCTCCTCGGACAGCTTTAGCCTTTGATTTCTCTGCTCCATGTTCAGTATGGTACCAAACTATTCAGTGGCTGTTTGTTCTCTTTTAAAAAGGCTCGATGGCTGATGAAAAGCCTGAAGGCACCTGCGATACTAATTAAAGTCAAACACTTAGTTTAAAACATGACATGAGCCAGGTAAAAAAAAGACCCTAACAATCCTCAGGAGGGATGGAAGTGAGATTTTTTGTTTACTCTACCACATTCTAAAGGCATGTGGATATGCATTATAGAATTGCTTTGAATTGAATTCCTTGTCACAAGAAATGAAGCACTGTTTCAATAAGCTGTAAGGGTATCAACTAATTTATCCATGTCTGTGCATCACAAAAAGCAGTGCAAACCAAACCACAGTTGTGTTGCTGCTTTGGAGATGTCCATTGTTGCAGCATCATGAGAAGTTGGACAGGCCTGAGCCCGCTCACCTGGTTGAGAGTCGGCTTGGAGAGATTGGTCCTTTGAAGCAGCTTCTGAAAAACTTCAAGTTGCACTTTTTCATCTGTCCTGCAACGGATGGCCTCATACACTTCTCTGTAATAGGCAGGGACAGAACCTAAAAGAGCAACAACACCCACATGGCATCACAAATGCCAAAAAAAACAAAATAAACTGATTAGGATATCACAAACTTACTCCACATCTGGCGTTTTCAAGAGTTAGTTTCACAGTAACCTATTCAGTGTTTAAAGGGTTGGTATGTCATATCATGTGACTTTATGTCATATTTACTTTGCTATAAATCTCGTTTAGAGCATCCAAAACTAGTGTATTTTCAAAACATGTGAAAATGCTAAGACAAAGATATAAAAAGATAGGAGATGTCGTTTTATCGGTAACCGCTTGCAAATGATAGTTTGCAAATAACACCTGACAAGTTTTCACATGGAGGGAAAACAGCAACAAGACATCCAGGTTGCTTTGATCAGCAATAATCGTTGTTGTTGTTGCTCATTGCTATGATTAAATCAGCTGGGCTACAGCTAAGTGTCACAGAATAGAACTTCATCTCCATCACCGAAAAGTCCCCAATGAGTTCACACCGCGATGAAATCAGAGAAATATGAATACCCACGCTTTCATGCAGATTTTTCAAATATTCCTCCCGCGTCAGGAAAAAGTCCCGCAAAAGAAAACATCGACTATTTCCTTTTATATGATGTAGAAAGTTTGCGCACTTTACCTTCATTGATTTCTCCTGCCATGTCTCCGACTGTCATGTGAGCACCAGAGCACCTCCATGTGATTTCCTGAAAAAAAAGTAAAGTAATTGGCTTCTTAAAGTTATAGTGAGCTTGCTGGGTGAAGTCCAAACCCGGTGAAGAGGAACGAGGTCCCACCCACGTGCACCAGTGCGCGCCTGCTGCAATAAAGGTTTAAAGGGCGTAAATACGCATTGACTTTTGTGTTTATGTTTCAGCTTTTATTGCCTCAAAGTTATCAGGGATCTGTAAATATATGTTTTTGCCAACTGATGTGCCAAATATTGTATATATAGTATATCACGAGTTCCTGGTTTCACTACAGTAAGGTTACTTTTGTTTATGTGCTGTTCCTCATTCTCCAAATGTTCGCCTGCATAAATAATGCTGCCTTCAGGTCACTCGTAAATTCTAATACTTATTCTGACCCGAAGTTTAAACGTAAACATTCTCTTAATTAGAAAAGTTTAAAAAACTGCAACTTGTTTGTTTTTATTTTATTTGTTTGTTTGTGTTTTTAACTTTTTATATCGTCACTTCGTGTCGATATTGTAGAATTCTCAACTTCCGAGACACGCGTTCGGACTGTTAGCTTCGATATTTCCGACGCTACTGCAACCTCACATCAGCTTTGACGCCGAGGCGCCTCTGGGTGGCGCTGCAGGCTCACTTTTCCGTTGATTTCTGTGTTGTGTTAGAGCCCGGCTAGGTAAAAACTGGGCAACTTGTCGTGTACAGTCGCAGCTTTGGCTCCAGTCTTCAAATTCCCCCGGCAGTTTCTTGATGGAGAAGTCAGCCGGAGTGGGCAGCGTGAGATCTTGCGCTGGAATAAGGAAGAGACGAAGCGAGACGCCAACCGGGATGTAACAACGCGCCGCAGCAGAAAGTCAAGCGGAACAAAAGAGACTTCTTCTTCGGGTCTGAATCTCGGCGGAGAAAAAAGAAAAACTAACTAGCGGCTAAACGCTAGCTAACCCACATTTGCGACCAGTTTTGAGGAGGAGACTGTGTTTGAAATTAGCTTTTAAAGGGTTTCGCTGAGCTCTGGCGATCACAGCTAACATTACAGCAAGTTCCGCTTTAACGGTTCCATCGGTAGCAAGTTAAGCTAGTAGGTTAAAAGGGTAACTAGCTCGCCCGGTTTAAGGTTACGTTTGAGCCAACTAAGTAGCTGTTGTTTTGGTGCTAACTAAGTCAAACTAGGGTGCTATGATTTCAGCAGGTTCTAAACTAATTTCTAGCTAAGTCTTGTGTTTTTGTATTATAAACTGAAACTAGCGGTACCAAGCGTTTGTCAGCTTGTTAACATTTCGGCAAGATCTTTTCCTCTTCTACCCTGGACTCAGACCGGATGAAGCGGATTCCCCTGCCTGTTTACAGCTGAAAATATCCTTACTTGAGTGGGTCTTTTTTTTTTTTTCTTTTTGACTTTTGCTCGCCATGGCAGCCGTGGTTGGATACTCTCCACCATGGTGGGTGAACCTGCTCCACAAACTGCCTCACTTCGACATCTTTTTCGAGCAAACAAGCAGTGATTTCCAACCCGAGGACTGGACATACCAGCAGGTAAATATTAAGTTTCCTTTCCCGCACATAACCAAGGTTATGATTAGATTCACTGCACATTTTAATAGCAACAACACATGCAGGTTTACAAGTCTTTGTCCAAGTTCGCCACCTAGAATTAAAGAGGGTTTATTGTATTGGTTACAGGTGACCTGTTAACACCTGCGTCTTTGCTTCACCTTAATGATCCATGTCACCATCTGTGTGAAGCTGTTGTGTTTAAGCCTTGACCTTTTTCCAGACATTAGCCAGCTGGCGTGCAGTCAAAGCCACCCAAAGCTGACCCAAGCAAACCTGTAATGTTAATTTCCTTAAAGTCTGGTCATCTTTTATGCCTCACAAGGAACATCAGTACACTAGAGTACCTTTGCTAAAACAAACTCATGCAAATAACTAAAAAGGAGCCTATTAAGCAGCTAAAACTGGGGGGAAGGGAGAGCAGCAATGCATTTGTTCACATACTTAAAAGGATTTTACAATTGTATGTCAAGTCATAATTTGTTCTTCATTTGGTATGTTTGAAAGAACTTCTTTGACCACATTTTCATATTCTTTCTCTTGGGTTATTCTGGTACAGAAGATCAGTTTTTATTGTCTTAATTTGGGTTTTATGTTTAGCTGTCACTCAAAAGTGCATTATGGGAAGTTGGGTATTACAACACAAATTCTGTAGAAACAGCTGTTATCGGCTGATTGTTTCACCAGCTGTCTGCTAAGCAGGAAGTTTATTGCTGTTGTTCGTTTTCTTATGGGCATTATTACCACATCCTGTCATTCTTACGTCAGATATTCTCTGTAGCAGGAGAGCAGCAAGATTAATAGAGAAGTTATGTGGAAAATAAAATTTAAAAAAAACTGCAGAGTTGCAATCACAAGTTTCCATTTAAATTAGAAGTGAGTCAGAAAATGGGAAAAGTGAGACATGGTTCATGGGAAACAGGAAGACGTGTCCCAGAGTGACGTCGGCAGTTTCTAGGGATGTGCTAGGTCTTGTACAGGTATGCGGGTTGGAAGATAAAAGTCGTCTGAAGTGTAGAACTGTTTTACTTGGATTTTTTTATGTGGCAGTGTCTAATATTTGCTGCCACGACTCTCCATCTTAATGGCGATTCAGTAAGAATGATGTACAAAACCAAGCGTTTTGAAGGGGGACAAAAATGGCTAAATAAAAGACCATTAAGTACCACCTCACATTTATCATCCAGCTCCACTAATAGGATAAAAGACCATTTTTTGACTGGTTATTGAACACAGCTAGAGGAGTTTGGCTTGCAACTAGAAAGTCAACAAAACCACACTGTAAACGATTTGTGTATTTTGTAAAGTACTGAGTAGATTAAAGGGCTAACATTCCTTGAAGGAATGCATCTCATCTCATGCCAAAATTTCAAGTAAAGATGGCCGCCCAAGCCATATGCCACATCTGGAAGATGTGTCGGTGCTACAGCCACATAAACTTTACCTTAAGTCTTGAATTGGTTTAACTCTAAATGTCAGTCAGTTGTAGTTGCACATTCAGTGATTACTTTATGAAAGTTTCATGAAAATCTATCCAACTGTTCATGATTTAATTTGCTAACAGCCAGACTGTCTTTTAAGCAAAGATGTTGCAATAAATATGTGTTAATGATGACTCAGTTGACAGTACCTCACCAAATTAAAAATAATCTGTCTGTTTGAGCTTGTTCTCTCCTACCACAGATTTAGCAAGAAAATTGTCACACAAAAGGGCTGATTGTTGGGCTTTTTTTAAAACCCTGAACACTTAACAATTTGTGATGACATGCTGCTAATTATTGTTAATGCAGCTCTTCCTGCAGGCTTAAGAAGAGGTCTCAACTTGCCCAGATGGCCAAGCTGTCAGTGGTGCTTACTATGCATCTTAATGATGCCACCTTGAGTGACTGGCGTGTTTCCATATGTCAGCGATGCTCCCAAATTACAGCGCGTTTGTGCAGTTGTCTTTGCTCCTGGCTGAACTATGTAGAGCAGCGTGCGAGAGCCAAGTCACCCAACTGTGTTTGATCAGCCAGTCTGTTGCTAGTGTGTGCTTCGGTGGATGTGAAGGCTATGTTTTCAGGCCTCCTCGTTGGTTCAGTGCACATTAAGCTCACATACGGAGGTGAATCAGAGTGTGTTATTCACTGTCATGCATAGTTGGGGAAAAACCTGAATAAATAGAGCAACGCTGGGTTTTTACAAAACAAGCAGATGGAAATCTGCCTCAGCCATGTATCCTCGGGAGTATGCAGCAAACAGAGACCCTCTCCATCTGACCTACATACTGTATGAAGTGCTGCTGCTGGCTCAGAGGTTTAACTATCACTGTACATCACTCGACTGTGAGCTTTGAAATACTGTCAGTGGAGTCTAATGATGATCATGGTTACTGAACATAGTTTTTTGTTTTAAGAAATGTTCTGAGTTTGTCTTTTGTTTTACTCATTATGTATAAAACTCTCCATTTTTAGCCATTTTATCAGGGAGCTCCAAGTCCTTAACCACCTTTATGTGTTTTAGGAATAAATAAATTAACCTGCACAATTCTTCATTAAATGGTAAAAATAAATATTTAAATGAATGACTGAAGAGAATATTAAAGGCCAAGCATTCTTTAAAGGGTTGCATATCTCCCACTGCCGCTCATGCTAGAGTTTTAGACTAAATTTATCTTATGAAAAGAGACAGAGTTGTAGTCGTTTTGGTCCAACTTTCTGCACAATCTCAAGCAATATCACAAGATGTGTTAGCCCCTGAAGTATGTGTTAGCAAGGATTCTCAGCTACTACCACTCCAAATTTAGCTCAATATCTTGTAAAATTGTCTTGGGTAACGCTCTTTTTGTGTTTCCCAGGGTAAGTTGGCTGTGGCAGCCATCTTGAATGGGGTTATTGAGGTTTAGATGTACATGCAATGATTACTTTCTGAGAGATTCATTAAAATCTGTTCAGTGGTTTGTTAAATATTTTGCTGACAGACAAATAAACACACAGACATCAACAGTATTTCTTTCCACCTTCAGCGGTGGCTGTTAATGTATATTGTCTCCCGTTGAATAGGGAGTTATGAATAAGATGACATAAGTTCCTTTTTTTTGTAGAAAATAGATGATCTCAGCAATGTTTTCTAGCAGTACCAACATGTGCAGGTTTCTGATGAACAGAAAACAAAAGTTTACTCGTGCGTTCATGAAAAGCTTGTCGTACAACATGCAGTAAACGTGTTAAGAGTTCAGTTTCTCAGAAAGCCCATTTTCTCTGCTGTTATTGACATAACAGTAACAGCTTTTAACTTCCCATATTTTTGATCCTCTTTCCATCAGTCCATCCTGTTGCTGGGAGGTGTGGCGCTTGCCTGTCTGGCTCTGAACCTCCTGTTCCTCCTCATCTACTCCATTTGCCTGTGCTGCCGGCGGAAAAAAAGCGAGGAGCAGCCCAACGCCGACTGCTGCTGCACGGCCTGGTGCGTCATCATCGCAACACTCGTCTGCAGGTGAGTGTGAACACGTGAACGCACTGGCGATGAGTCAGTCCCAACAGTTTCAATCGCCAAGCATAATTAGGTGTCCTTTTTATGTAACCCACACTAACGAATCATTACCGTATATCCAGAAAAAAATGCTTCAGAATATCAGCTTGAATTCTATTACTCTCTTATTTCAAGTGTTTAAATATGACCACATCTTTGCCCATGTTCAGGGCTCAGATGACTATTAAATGTTGCAGAGGCAGCTGGATCTTTATTTTATTTTTTTAATCATAAAGTAATTCATTTTGCCAGCCTCCAAGCTCAGTGTTTCTGGCCAAAACACAATTTTTTGGGTCAATCAGTGTGTTACATCAGCAGTTATTGGAGGATTTTAGCTGTGAACACTGGTAACAATAGAAACGTTTATAGGACTTTATAATTATGCCATATTTTTTATGTGCAGCCAGGCTTTAATTTTTTTGTTTGATGTTATTATTTTATTGTTTTTAAATAGAAAGGTGTGAGAATTTGCCATCTGGTCATGTTTTGTGTCCTTGAATGCAGCGTTTGTTTCCTGTTTTCCTCCTCCTGTTGATGGGCCTCCGGAGAGCCATCAGAGTTGATTCAGTCACACAAAGCGCTCAGGGACCTGATGAGTACAGGGACTGCATTACAATCACTGCGTGTGCTTGTACCCACGCACAAATGTTTTACCAAAAACAGGAAAAACTAAGTTGGCAAGATCAGGCTTTGCAGCTTTGTTTTGTTTGTGTTGCTTTTGTTCTGCTGAATGCACTGAACAATGAGATTATATTACTTTTTTCTCTAGCTTTATTATAATTACTAAAAACTTTTTGTATGTTCATTTCACTACAGGGAATTTGATGTGAAGCTGCCTTTGTTCACCTTTTTCACTCAGCAGAATGTGTGTGTGTGTGTGTGGNGGGGGGGGGGGGATTAGCAAAAGGAGGGAAAACCGGATCAACTGGAGGCTTTTAGCTGAACATAGTTGGGTCAAGATCATAGTTATTTGCTTGTTATCATTCTACTTGAAGTCTTTTCATAGGATGTCTGAAATAAGATACAGGTTACTCAAAATTTCCAAGAACTGCAACACCGAAGGAGGAATTTGTCCTCTTCACAGAGAACAGTTTTTGACACTGAAATGTTGAGTACACTATAAATACACCTGCATCAGTTGTTGGCAATTTTTATTTATTTATTTTTTCTCTGTTCACATATCTTTAGAAATTGTTGCCTGAGCTGTTTATGTGCAGCTCGAGGCCTGTCAGAGCAAGTGAGAGCTGACCTCCTGCCTCAGTGCAGCCTCAGTGCAGCCTTTGTCAGCCGTAGTGTGGGCTTTGGGGCATAGCTGGTCCATTCCTCTGTGTTTCCATGGTTCTGTATGGAGTCTTTCTGCTGAAACTGAAAGGAGCCTGTTGACTGGGGTCTGAACCGACAGGGTTAAAACAGAGTTCACACACCTCTCACTCTGCCTAGCTGTCTCCCTCGTTTGGTCTCTCTCTCTCTCTGTTTAGTTTTTTTGTCTTCACCAGCCTGTCTCACCCCCCCCCCTCTTTTGTCCCCCCCTTCCACTCCTCAGCGCTGGCATTGCTGTCGGTTTCTATGGGAACGGCGAAACTTGTGATGGAGTGAGTCGTCTGACGTATTCCCTCCGCCACGCTAACCGCACAATCACTGGAGTGCAGAAGCTGGTAAGGCCAAGAGAGCAAATTGCACGAGCATATTTATTATTCATCACCTTTCTGCCCTGGTTTCAGTAAATCTCTGTGGTGAATCCCTGGTTTCTTCTCTGAACTCCATTGTGACCTTATGTTTTTGTGTGCTGGCTCAAGGTAAATGACAGTACATCATCGTTAAACCAGACAGTGGATGACAATTTGCAACAGCTTGAGGGCCAGTACGCTCAGCATGAAGACTACCTCTCCATCATCCAAAAGCTGCAGGGTCAACTGGACGAGCTGGTCAGACAGATGGTTGAGATTCCTTTCTGGGAGAACAACAACATTTCCCTGGAGGATTTGGCTGTTGAGATTGAGCTATATGACTGGTACAGGTAAGCATGTAGTAAACTCTGAACATTAGTCATTGAAAGAGACAGCAGCAGTGTTAAAAAGTATTTGAGCATGGTAAATGACAATGGACAGAATGACCAAAATATATCTTTATCTTTAGCATTAATTCACAACCCTGTAAAGATTTGGCTGACTCATCTCTTTGTTCAAATAGCTCTAGCAGGACAATCTTGATCAAGTTTACAAGTGCTATAGCAAATCTGAAGGAAAACTAATAGTGAGGACTTCAGGAATATTGTTGGATAGCATTGATTTTCAACGTTGTTTTGAGTTTTCCCGTTAATTATAAAAACATTGTCTTGTTGCAGACTAGGCTTGATGTACATCATACCTAAAATCATAAATACAGAAGCAAGATCACACAGCAGTTTGTTCTGATCGGGTACAACAGATTTATTTAGGAAAAGTGACAAACTGAGGGTTGGCTCCTGGTTGTGTTGGACCACAGTTACAGAGCGATTCTTGTTGTTGTTGTTTGGACCAAGGGCCTCAGTGGGACTGAGCTTTTAACTGTATACACGTATTCGTTAAACTGATTAGTTTCACTTTGTTTTCATTTGTGAGTTGATATTACAGTGAGTCTTACGGCCTTTGTGTGAAACGTTTTTGACTGTGAAAACTCTTGGCTTTTCACTTTGCTTTTGCAGACCTAAGTGCAGCACAATCAGCTGAAATGTGCCTTAAGCCAAATGTTCCCATCAATGCCGACTGCAGCCGGATCTTAAAACCCATGACTTTGCTACAGAGTTTTGCATAAGGCTGAATGCTTATTAGACCCTTTCCCACTGCACTCAGAAGCCACACAGGAGCCGGTGTTAACAGGTTTTTTTAATTAATGAGAAAGGGGCTTAAGACCGAGGCAGTAACGCTACTGTTTGTTTGTATACAACAGGATCAGCAAGAATTAATTGAATATACAGATTTCTAGGGTTGGTTTAAATTAAATTTGTAAACAAACTTGTCTTTTTTTTAAGTAATTGAATCATGCAGTTGATTATTTTAAAGCTAAAATCTGACATTGACATCTTTTTTGCCATACCTGTAAGGTTATACGTGGTTTTAAAAATGACCCTAAAGCTAAAATTATTAGTGTCGAATAATCTGTTTTTTATTTATTTTTTTTTGTCATTGAGAGATTGTTTGTTGTGCTGCTGTTGACCACTTTGTTTCATTATTTATTTTTAATATTTGACTCTGCAGGTGGCTGGGCTACATAACCTTACTGCTGTTTGACGTCTTTATCTGCCTTCTTGTTCTGTTCGGCCTCATTCGCAATGCAAAGGGAACGCTTATTGGGTGAGTCTTATCATGAAATAATAATTAATAATGTCACCGATTAATAATTTAAAAGAACATTTTGTTGAAATGCAGAGAGGCTTCTGCTGCAGATATTATGACTCCCTTTGGTTGGAGTTTGTCTCCAGTTACAAATAACATAGTTGGGATGTTCAGATATGTCAGCACAGAAGTTAAATGTTCTTTTTTTTTTTTTTTAGTAAATGGTGCTTAAACACAAGTGCAGTAGAGTCAGGCCTTGGTGATTATTGATAATTGTGTTTAATAGTTCATTAAAGAAAACAACAATTTGCTGTATTTTTTTTCTGTCATTTGATTGCAGCTCTGGTTCAAATCAGCTAAAAAAAACTGTCCAATTTCATCAACTTAACTGTCTTAAGGCTCCCTCATGTTACCGTGTAGCTGTAAATAAAAGTGTTCATGCTCCAACACTGCAGATTAAATAGACTTCTGACCTCTTGTTTTCCACAGAGTGTGTCTATTCGGTGTAGTGGCTCTTATATTCAGCTGGGTCTCACTGGGGCTGGAGTTGGCCGTCTCTGTGGTACGTTTCTGCATCAGAAAATGATCCTGTTTTCAGTGTGGTGTTGCATGTTATGGCTAATGGAAGTATTTTGTGGGTCAAGATAAAACATGAAGTCAAATACACTGATGGGTTACTAGAACACAAATGCTTTTATGTGGTATCACAACCATACGATAATCTTCACCATTTTTGGGGGGCGAGGGGAAGGTTTCAAATATAAATACAGACTTAATGTTGCAGTGTGCAGCTGTTTGTTTTTCTAGTCACTCAGAAATCCTCAAGACTAATAATAGTGATTAGGATGTGTTACGTAGAGCATAATAACTGTGATTAGGATTGAGTCATTCTGTTGGAAGAGAAAGGGGTAAAATTGTCTTTTTTATTTAGAATAAAGACTGCTAAAATGCAGATTAAAGCCTCGTGAATCCAGATTTCTTTTATTGTTTTACTTTATTGGAGCAGCACTGTGTAGGTTTTCAACTGTAAAAATGGTAATGAATACTAATCTTCATTTATGTAAATTAAAATGTAGATTTGGAAGATTTCCTCCCATGCAGATGACTCAAACTATTCACACCTAAATGTGTGGGTTTTTTCCTTCCTTCGCTTTCTTCTTCGGTATGAATGAATTCATTCAGCTGAGATTGAGACAATTATTTTACTTATTTAAAACTACTGTCACTTAAATTCATGTTAAATAAAAGGTGGTGCTGCATTCACTGTCATGTCTCCATCAGTGTGTGATTTGATAATGAAGTGGAAATGTGAGTACAAAAGGCTGTTTCTCATTTAAGTGTCAATGTTTTTGTATTTTTCAGGGCTCCAGTGACTTTTGCTTTGCTCCTGATACGTATGTTACCAAAGTGGGGGTTCAGTATAAAGTTATCAATCAAGGTATGACCCCTTTGATTTGGTTTTATTCAAACACATCCACCAAAGATTCAGCTTGCTGCTTTATAATTAGAAATACAAGTCATCTCCGATTACACTGGGCAAATTATTATGAATTCCTCTGAATTCTCTCTTTTCTTGGGGTCTCAATGGTCTGATTGTTGTGCAGAAATGAGAAGACATGCTAAAGAGCCAGTCTTCTTCTTGTGCAAGCCTCTAAAAATTGCTACTGCAAGGTCAGGAGGGCAATGGTGCTGCCTTTTTAAGCAGCACAAAAGCCTGTTTAGCTCATTTGAGTAATTTTCCAATCTGTTCCATGATGGGATGCGTGTCAGAAGGAAAAGAAGAGCCTCCGGTTTGTTGGCTTTGTGTATGACTGAGATAAGAGCGGTGAAGCAGAGGATCTGAAAAACAGTATATTTCCTGTATCCTTCTACAGGCCTGTGAGACAAAATGGGACTTGAAAATACCACTAACTGTGCTCGAATGCCGTCATTTTTCAACATCAGCTCAACAAAATGAGCTTCTTTCTACTCTCTTCTGTAAAACCTGATGTTGGCTGAATACAAGCAAGCAGAAATGTCAATAAACACTGGCTTGCTGCTTGATATTATAAAGCTTTAACACTGTATTTTGCTCAAAAAATATTGCAGCCAATGTGGATGATGTTTAACTTGTATTGTCGTCTCATGAATATCTATGGTATTATATTCCATATTCTCTATAAAAGCAGATCCCAGCTGCTTGATGAGGCATCGTTTGCTCAGGAAATCTGTTCTGATAACGGGTGACGATTGTGGGCAGACTTGTTAGAGCAGGCTTGAGATGTGGCTTGCACGTTATGTACTTTTATGTACTTTCTGTGCCAGAAAGCCACATCTTGTCATGCTCAGCTGTGTGAGGAAAGGGGGGGGGCTCCTGACTCAGCAATGAGTTTGGACGTCACTAACACCATGTGTCGGGTCGGTGGTGGCGTTCTCGCAGCTTGGATCTGTGTTGCAGTCCTTTTGAGTCACGCACTCACACTTAAAGGATTTCTCATCGACGACTCCTCGCTGTCGTGAATCAACCGAAGTGGGCGGGAACAGCAAATGAAAGTTTAAACCTCTAATAATTACAGTCCTGTTTGGATCACTGTGCACCGTGAGCAGTGTGCAAGTTTAGTGTTGTAACTTCACAGTAACAACACAGATGATGTAACCGCCATTGGTGTTGTTTTGGAAGGCCGTGTGCAACAAGAGATGCTATTCTTACTTCTTTCATTGCGTCTGTTTTGTTTTGTTCAGGTTTTAATGTGTTCAGAGACTTCCTTTGTACTGCTGCAGTATTTGTCTGCTTTATTCTTTTGGAACGTCACCTCAGAGCTCAGAATCACTCCATACTCAGTAAAGCAGCAGTCAAGCTGTGACAAGGTAGCAGGAATCATGAAAGCACAGCACTAGATAAAGGATAATAGAATTTGTTGTGTTTTTTTTGTACAAAACTGTAGCGACAGAAGAAATTACTCAGGGCAAGCAAGCCACAATCATACGTAGGGAATAGCAGAGGTAAAAGACATAATTTCTTTTAATTAATCAACATTTTTTTAACATGAATGGAGACATTTTTTCTTATAAACCCTGTACTTACAATATTGCTTTATACAAATTTATAATGACTTTTTCCTAACTGTTAAACTTTTTACTTTACTTTTTGTTTGACTAACTTTCATGCTTCACATGGTTATTTATTTGACTGAAAAGGGCTGCTGTATTCAGCCAAAAGGCTCTAAAACAGTCTCTTTATTCTGACAGTTCTCTGTGAACATAAAGGAGTTTATGTTCCTTTAACAGAGTGCTGTCCATTCAGCATGTCTGCTCTCCAAGTCACTTCTTGTATTTGAATGTTTGGTTGTGTTTTTTTTTAACATAAAGGTGCATGCATTATCAAAAATGCTTATCAAAATGAGTTTTTCCACCTGTGTCATTGTATTATTTTAGAGTTTATAATAAAACAGCCATTTTAAAAACATTTAGTTGACATTTAGTAGAATAAACAACTCAGAAACAGTTAGTTTGAAAATCATCAGATTATTACATAATAAAGGATTGTTTCATTTACAACCTTTAGCTCTTCTAATCTTCTTGTTTTCTGTTTCTGTTCCCCTCAGAAATCCTGCAGTACTACATTAGTTGCCGTGTGGACCAGCCCAACCCCTTCCAACAGGTTTGTTTTACACGTGTAGAAGAGGCTTTTGCTGTGTTTAACCAAATAAAAGAATGTGCATAAAGCTGAGATTTGAGTGGAACATTGTAGCAAACAGGTTTTAATCATGATTTGATGAACATGTAGTTTGTAGGAATGCTAGTGAGCATCATCAGTCACAATGTCTCAAAACTCGACTACTTCTATGCAGTAATACAATACTTTGTTTTCTGTTAGTAGGAATGTGTCCAAGGGTGTTTGTCAGACATGAAAGGTTGAACGGAAACACAATATGTACAACAGTATTTCTTCCAGTCTCACGTCAGTCAGGTGGCTTAACAAACAAAAGTAAACATCCCCCTGGAAGTAGTCGGATACAAGGACTGGACTGAAAATGAGTAGAAAAAGCAGCCAAAGCAGTTCTTTGAAATAATTTCAGAAAGCCTGAAGAAATATTGCTCAATACATCTTTGAAAGATTTCATGAAAATCTGGCTTCTTGGAAGTAAAACGTAAAGGAAAGAGGGACTGTGAAAGACTTTTGCACCGTACTGCTGAATGCCACTCTCACTGCGAGAATGGTTTTCTTTAAAGGGCAACCTACATTTTATTATTCAAGCCACATCAATAAGTTAAAACTTCTGAGTGCTCCTGAAGTTGAGGGCATCTATTGTTGGTCCCAGTGTAAATATAAAAGCCTCTCAGCTCCCATCTGTAAACTGTCTGTGTGGTTTCACCGCAGCCCATTTGACCAAAATGAAGACGGCTGCTAAGGAGTTCTTGTAATGATTTTAAAAAGGAAAGGCCTAATAAATGCCAGACTGCAACTACATTCATCTTTGGGGGTTTTTGTGTTGTTGTTTGTTTTTTTCAGAGGCTTTCCGGGAGCCACAAAGCTTTAGTGGAGATGCAGGATGATGTGTCTGAGCTGCTGCGCTCTGCTACCAGAGAGTATAAACAGACGAAGGTATGTTTCCCTCTCCATCAGTTGTACCCTATTCCAGATTGGCTGTAACAGTTTGTGGTGACCTCATCGAACGGGACCTGTCTGACCTGCACCTGTCCACATAAAGATCTGCTGACAGCTCACCTGGGACCGGCATTATGTCCATTTAGCAGCATTAGGCTTTGACTGGCACACAGCGCCGCGGTGTTGTGCAGCTCTGCTTCTTACACTGTTGGCAGAGGCATAAATGAGAGCTGACACCGGGAGCAGTGAGAGGCAGATTTCTTTTCACATACCCACACAGAGAAATTTGCTGAGGTTGTTGTAACTTTTTTTTTTTTTAATCTGGCAATCAGATGGATTTTTATCCAGAGCCTAAAATGTTGACTAGAGTAAAATGAGAGACGTCTCATTAAAATTATCGTACATTAAAATCTGCTTTTCAGCACTACTTCCTGTATATTTATGAAAAATTCATTCCTGATTGATGTGCATTGAATAAATGATCAGTGAGGGAATCTATGTTAAGCAAACTTTCCCTTTTTAGTTCATTTTCATGGAACAGAAAATTGTTGCTCACTGCAATGTCTTTTTTTATTATTTACTTTGAATTGTACTGATTTGTTTTCAATGGATGGTTGTTCTGAAGGCTGATTTAAAGTTTTCAGCTGTAAAAATGTAGTATTTTCCTTCTCTTATTCCCAGGAGAGTTTGGACAAGATTCAGGGAATACTGAACACCACAGAGATCAGCCTTCATCAGCTCACTGCACTCGTGGACTGTCGCAGCCTGCACATGGTGAGCGGATTTACGATCTGAGGCTCTGCCTCTGGAGCGTTGCTCAGAGAGGGATGAAGAAGGGCCTCAGAACTGATTTGTTCAGACATTTTATTTCTAAAAACAGCTAAGTTACATAAAGCAGCCCATCTCCGATGCTTGTGGAGCTTGCACACCTGTCACTCTAAATAATATTTTCCTTCCTGTATCCAAGTTCCCGTCCCGCTGATACTGGCTGCGTTTCATGTATGAAGCTGGCAGAATGTAAAGTAGTTGGCAATTGCTTCTCCTTAAAGGGTCGTTCCCTCGAGTGTCCAAATTCCAAGAGAAAATGCGCAAGTGTTGCATATTCTGGTTGCTTTCTGCTCTAATTTCCCTCTTAAGCTTCTGCTTCAGAAACCACACTAATAATTCATGTTCATTGGGATCATTTTCAGCTGTAGTTTATTTCCCAGCTTTGCAGTACACGGGGAATGGAAATGATCAGTCATGATAATGTGGTGTTTAGTGCATTATCTCTAGTTCACCTGTGAGTAATTTGTTTGTATGTAGTTTTAAATGAAAACACCCTTTTCAACTCCTGCTTTTCCATTTGGTGCCTTCTTTCATATAATTTATTCCCTGTTTAAACGTAGACTAATTTCTTTACATCTTTCTTAATAATACGGGAACATCTGTGTTGCAGGACTACGTCCAGGGCATGACAGGACTGTGTTATGATGGACTGGAAGGCCTCATCTACCTCGTGCTCTTCTCCTTCGTCACAGCTCTCATGTTCAACTCGATTATCTGCAGCGTGCCTCACACCTGGCGAGCCAAGCGGTAAGACGTGAAAACACACCCTCCACTTCTCAACAACGAGCGCTAAAGTGCAAAAGCTTTCGTGCCATGTTTGTATTCCGGACTGTAAATACACTGAGAAATAATTCAAGAGAAGCCAATTAATTATTCATACATTTTTTTTTATTTTTTAAAGTTTTGATGTTTTTTTGGCTCACCACAAGAATGAAGGAAAGTGATTTAAATAAGAAAAAAAGAGTAGAGTAGAGCTTGTAGGGTTTTTTTTTCTGCTTTTCAACAGCTAATTTTGTTTACCAGTATGACAAGTCCAAGACTCCAGCTGCTTCTTCAAATAGATTAGTTTCTGTTTTCTTTTCTAATTGTGCCGTGTTGTCCTGAGCCTACCATAACCCCCGCCTTAGCTGCTGCTTTCTGCATAAGAAGAGTCAAATCATTTTGATTTGTTTTGTTTTTTTTCCCCCAAAAGCAACATCTGATGTCTGCAGAGTGGCTTCAAGGGAAGCAGTTTCCTAAACACAACCTTCTCCACATCATTAGCTGATTACTTCTCATCATCGGGGGGGGTTGTTCATTAGTTTGATCTCGGCTTGCACTTCCTGCCACAAAGCAAAAGCTTACACCATAACAGTCTGTTTAAGTGCTCCCAGCTTAGATTTATTTATTTTTTTTCTCCAGTACTTTTGTAATGAGGCATGCAAGCTAATTATTTTACCCCATCTGGAAAACCAAGTTAATATCATAATTTATGCTTAATGGATAAGTCAGAATTATTCTGATATTCCTAGTATTGTTTTGTTTAAATTATGGCTTTTTTTCTGACATTTAGGGAATTATGAAAAAAACAAATGGAAGTATGACATCATCGATGGAAATCTGGCCGTCTTCCTTGAACACTAGAGGGAGACAGGCTTCTTTTTGGCAGCCCTTATTAACTGAATTATAGTTGCCTGACAGGCACTGCTGACTTTCATTGTTTGAAAACAAGCTAAAGTAATTACGTTCTGTCTCCAGAGGAGGCCGACTGATGTCCTTTGACAGTTAAAAGGTTTTATTGGGCGATGCAACAGAAGAGCTTTTTAGCTGAATAAATCACGTTGGTTCATTTTACACTTTGTTCATGGGAAATACAAAACTGCACCTTTATTGGAGTCAAACAGCAACAGATTGTCTTATTCTTTGTGTGGCAGTGATGAAATGAATTCAAGAAAAAAAATGTGACCATGTGGCATTTTTATGCTCCTTTGACATCTGTGAGACAGAACAGTAGGTCCCTCTGGTGGTTGTTACATTGTGCCGTGTTTGCAGGAGCGATGAGGACAGTGAAGATGAGTCTCTGAGCCACGGAGGAAGGCAAAACCACGACAACCTGTACCGGGTCCACATGCCCAGCCTGTACAGCTGTGGCAGCAGCTACGGCAGCGAGACGTCCATTCCTGCTACGGCCCACACCGTCAGCAACGCCCCCGTCACGGAGTACATGTAAGGCTCCACTCGCTTCGGAAACAGAAAGCTCCTCAAAGTGAAAGCCGAAGTGGTAGATCGTTTAGAAGTTCTGCACAGTGAGGCTCATTTTGGATTCTCTGTGTTGTCAAGAACAAGTTTATCCGTCCCCAGAGGAGATTAGTCCTCTGAAAGTCTGCAGATGCAGCTGTTGTTTTCCAGTTGTGATTTTTGTGAAACCTGAAGCTGGGGGGGAAGGGATGCCTCACTTCCTGGCTCTCTGTAAACCTTAGCAACTGGAAAATTCAGGGAATTATATCTGCAAAATTAACTGTGAGGTTCTTGTGTTTGATCTCTCTGTGCGTTTTGATTCAACAGGGCTCAGAACTCCAACTTCCAGAACTCTCGCTGTGAAAACACACCTCTGATAGGACGAGAGTCTCCTCCTCCTTCAGTAAGTGTTGATTTGGGTTTGGGGGTTTTATTTTTAAAGTGTTGGAACACCCTTTAGTCGTTTTCAGGAACTATGTTACAGGAACTTATGAACTAAATTAGATTTATTAACTAGCAGCTGACTCTTCTATATCCTGCTCTCAACAACCATCAGTGAAGTCTTGACATCGAGCCTAAAGGCAGCTAAAGTATCACCGACTTTAAAAAAAGTCTTCATCTTTAAACCTGTGGTGTGTTTTACCTGTCAGCTCTACTAGAGTCAACAAATCACTTGGTTTAATTCCTGAGTTCTTGTCTCGGTTCCCTGAAAGCGTTCCTCCTGTAAGAGTGATTCAAACAACGTAAAACTCTGTTTCTTATAAGTGAACTTAAAATCCTCAAAACACTAAATGTGAGAACATGGATAAGTCATTTTATTTTAAGCGCATGTTTTAACATTTCACTGACACTGAGAGCCATTTCTGAACACAAAGCTTTAAATTAGGAGGCCAAAGCATCACTCTTCCATTTATTTCCTCTAAAACGGGTTCTGAAATGAGTGTTTTGTTTAAAGAGCCCACCTCAGTTCCCCATCCTGACCCCCAGGCCCTGATCCTCCTCTAGAGAACCCGCTCTCCCTGGTGTCTGTGTCTGCTTGGACCTCGACACTGCTTTGTGCATCTTCTCTATACTCTCTTCTTGTCGTTGTTTCTCTGCGAACCCATCCAGTTGTATTTGACTGCCGCGGACAGTAACAGCGGTCACTGCTGGCAGTTAAAGCCCTCGGAGAGTTCCCGGTCGTTTTGGTAACTCCATCTGCTAAACTAACAGGTACAAAACATGTCCGCCTGCTCCTCCTCTGTATCACCCTCCCCTCAAACTCCTGGCTCTCCTGACCCCTGTTTTAGATCCCACTGGGGCTGAGGGAACACCCCTCCCCCGCCTCATGTACCTCTCCCTCTTTGCCCTAATGTCCTACCTGATGTTTGTATCCTGTCGCCCTGCGCTGCATGTTCGCCTGCCCCCCCACCCCACCTACACCAAAAATGATCCTGAGAGGAACATGACATGTGAAGCTGTACATTTGCCAGCATCAAATAATCAATCTGTTGACATATTCTGATGATCATGTGGACTTGTTTTGTCCTAATTGTTGGAGCTGTGGGTGAACTCTTAGAAGCTACTGTCTGCAGACTTTTTGAAGCAGGAGAAAAGTGATCTTTTTAGGATAAAAGTTTTGTAGCTTTTCTGTTCATAGTTAATGTACTTGTACATTTTTGTAAGAAGTTGTTTCTTTTTGTATGAAAAGGGTCAAGGTAGATGTTACTCAGTCTTAAAAGTACATGTTTGAAATTTGTTTTTGATGCAACAGAAGCATCAGCTTGTTGTCCACCTCCCACCGTCTGTGTGGAAACAGCAGCAAACTGAAACAACCAGGAACGGCCATCTTTGATTTCCTTGAAAATAAATATCATGTGATTTTTAAAAAGTCAAAAACAAACAAAATAGGGCTGCAGTATAGTAGAAAAACATGCAATTATAATATTGTTGAAAATTTTATGAGGATATTAAACCCACGGTTTCCTCAGTCGTCTTCTTCTTCTTCTGTCGTCACGACGCTCACACGCCTCATCACCTGGGTTCACGTAGGACTTGGCTTGCACACATTTGTAGAATTCAGCAACATAAACAGTGTTGAATTATTTCAATTCTATGCTTTTAATTAAGATTTCCTCTGAACTATGAAAACACAAAGGACAGAAATGAGCAGCAGCAATTAAACTGAGCTGCATGTATTTGAGTTTCAGATATTGATATTTTTATTAAGTTGTGAATATGGAGTCATTTTAAAAAGAAAGGAAATGATGTTACTTTTGGCTGTAGGACATATTTGACATTTTCTGTCCAGAACAATTAAAGTAAATATGACGATACAACTATAATTATACTTTTTTTTTTCTTGAATATGGTAAGTTTTGGTGTTTCGAGCCCATGTAAGCTGTCCAAAAGGTTCTGAAGAGTGATCACAGCAGCAAATAAGAGTTTTCTGTCTCCACTGGAGTGAATGCAGCCCCTTTCTGTGCTTGTTTCACCTACATTAAGACAAAACTGCATGGGTCCATCTTAAATGTATATAAATGTCTGCCTCTGTCGGAGTACGCAAAAAGAAACAATTTAAAACTACAGGTTTATATTTTTATTCTTCCTTTTACTCTGATGTCTTTGTCTCCTGTAGTGGTTTTTGTGTGTTTGAATCATTTATTATCCCTGTAGACGTTAGCGATCTGGAATAACTTCTCTGAAAGGTAATCTTTGTAGGATTTTCTCTCATCTCTTGGATGGATTCTGCTCCGTAGCGCTCTGTTGTCAATCAAACCTGCTTTTTGTGGTCCACTAAATTATTTATATTTTAACAAAACAGATTTATTCTTTATTCATCAAAGTTCTTCAGATCCGTTCTGTTTTTAGACTTGAAAACCTTATGATTGATGTCAGATAATAATGAGAAAATCCTACATTTAGTTTGTTTTGTACGTGAGCCGACTGATTTCTTTACCCTGTGTGTACGTTGTGAAACTCTCCTTTAATTAATAGTGAAATGATGACATGTTTGGTCTGGTTTGCTCTGCAGTACACCTCCAGCATGCGGGCGAAGTACCTGGCCAACAACAACAGCCGACCTGAGCCTAACAGCCGACCAGAGCCTAACAACCCTCCAGCGCATTAGACCCCCCAGCAGTCATCCTGTCATCCTGTCATCCTGTAATCCTGTCATCCATCCAGTTGGTCTCGTTCAGTCTTCTGCTTCCTGCCTCCGTTTACCGTCTCGCTTGAATTAAACCAAATGTGCTTTCTGCTGGCTGCTTGAAGCAGAACTTGGAGGACATCCATCAGATCTCATGAGTCAAAAGTGCAAATACTACTACTTCAACACCTCTTAGTTTAGGACTGCATGAACATTCAAGGGTGCTGGGACTGACCTGCAAATCTGTTGCAAAGGAGCCTGGACCTTTTTAGTTTTTATTTTTAATTATTATTACTTTTAAACATGAATGCAACACAACATGTAGCATGTGACCACCAACAGGACATGTTGAG
Source organism: Kryptolebias marmoratus (assembly GCF_001649575.2). NCBI lineage: Eukaryota > Metazoa > Chordata > Actinopteri > Cyprinodontiformes > Rivulidae > Kryptolebias > Kryptolebias marmoratus. The sequence continues at coordinate 6,168,605 of NC_051441.1, read as the reverse complement.
GACTTTCTGGAAGTGCGCCGAGACTAACACTGGTTGTTTTGTAAAGTACTGTACCATACTCAGATTTTACTGTTCGATGAATGCCTGATCCTTAAAAACAGGAAGAATCTGCTGTTCTCTTCTCACCTGAAGCTTCGACACGACCTGTCACACTTTCACGCAGAAATCCAACCATTTCCTGCATCAGATTAGAGCAGAACGTTCTCCGGACTCCCTCCGTCACATGTTCCACATGCCCCCCCACACCGACTCTGGAACCAGCCTGTTGTGGCATTCTGTCTTAAACCTGATGGCAGGGCCCAGTTTTTCAGCGATCATTCTAGTCTTACTGCAGTCTTTTTTCCATCTTGACTTCCTGTGGCTTTTTCTAAAACAGTTTGGAGAGCAGTGACCCGACACACAGTTTGATTTGGACGAGGTTGATCTGACTGAAGAAAAATTATAATATTTTATATAACTGGAACTTTTTTTTTTTTGAACAAATTGCTGTGGGAGGGTGTATGATTGCTACAGATGTTTTAGAATAGGTTGCAGTGTATCTTCCTGCTTCCTAACAGAACTGAAAACACACACACACACACACACACACTGCCTGGCTATGAAAAACTCTGCAGTGATTGTCCCAGCAGGCGTTTTAACCTGAGAAATGTCTCACAAATGTGTTTTAGCATTTATCTAAATGTAGAAAAGGTGAGTTGATGCTGTGAAGGGACTATGAAAGCTCCTTCTCTCTGTATAAACATTAACTTCTCGTTCCTGTTGGCGCATGACAACCCTTCAGACGTGGAGTGAGGCGTTCGTACTTCTTGTCCCTCAGCTTGCTTCTCTTAACTGCGGTCGGTGCACGAGGTGACGTCGAGACTGTGCCAACGAGTTAAGCACAAACCTGTTATCAGTAATCTTTCTGGATGTCTTTACTTTATTCAACTGCTCTTAAATGGCTGTGAAATATAAACATAATGAGCCGAATTTTCAAAAAAAAAACATTTAATTCACTGATGCAGTCTTTGTTTCTTTGGGGTAGTAGTTGTTTTTTGTTTTCTTCATAATGCAATGTTGTACAGATAATTACAGAAAAATTACTTTTACTTAAAGCTTATTGCTCAATTTTAAACATTTTTATTTTAGTTGAAATTTGAAAAACGTGTTGCTCAGTTAATGTAAATAAAAATAAATTTCGAAGTGTCTGATTTTTGTGTGTAAAGCAAAAATAAATTTAAAAAATCCCTAGATCTTGTTTTTTATACTTCATTTTGTAATGTGTACGTGTAAAAGCTGTGATATTACTGGGCTTGAATGGTGTGTTTGAAAATAAAGAAACTTTGACTTAAGGCCAGCAGAGTTTTGGATTCTTTGAATAAATCCTTACAACAAACACTAGGTAGCAGCAAAACTTCTCTTTCAACTTTGAAAACTTGACTTAATATAAAACAAGAAAATATCTACTGCAGTTACACAACTACGAAGAAAAGTTTTATTTAGTTTATTTCAAAGAAGCAACATCAGCCACCATCACATACAACCAGGGGTGGAAATTGGCACCCGCCACCGGCCAAATGCGGGTAAATATTTGAAGTGGCGGGTGAATTTGATCAACAAACGCCACTGTGGCGGGTTGGCAATTTAAACAGAAAAGGTGTTATTTGTCCTCTTGACATATAGGGGGCAGCAATGTGCTCGAGTTGCTGCTGTTACGTCGAGCCGCGTTCCCCCATCAGATACGGTTCCCCCTGCGTCTCCGTAAATAATGACTTATCTATTAACAT
>NC_051441.1:6165325-6166566 GCF_001649575.2 Kryptolebias marmoratus | reverse complement strand
GATCTGTGTTTCCTCGTCAGATTTTCCTACCGTAGCACGGCTAAACAGCTATGTCTAACGGTCGGTGCTACCCGTCAAAAACTGCTACCGTCATGTTTACAAACCGAAAACTACAGTGGTTCATGTTAATGTTAAATATCATCGGATACTAAAGTGGGAGCTTAGGAGTTATGCTTAGCATCGCATTGGAACAATTTATATTCACGACAAAAACCTTTCTAAAACCACAAAAATCACTTCCTTCATCAGAATATCCGACCTGTTAAATATAAGCGGGTAGCACAAATAGATCTATGCATTAAAAGCAGCAAGTGTCTGAAAAACATTACAACTTGCATACAAAAACTTACAAAAGCACAAAAAAAAATACTTCAAAAACACTCCACAGAAATAAATAAATGATTTTATTCCTGAACAATGGCGGGCCAAATGCACTCCTTCAGTAATGTTGGAGCTTTAATTACTGGATGGTTGATCTTAGAAGTTAAAGTTTCAGGTGTCAGTTATAAACCTGTTCTTCCTTGGTGCAAACATTTCTGTAACACACTTGTTCTTTCTGTTTTTCTTCAATTATTTTGTGTTTTGCACCTCAGGGCAGTGATACCACTGAGTCATCATTGATTACAATGACGTCAGCGATGAATACAAAGTGGACTGATCCAGATGTTTCTCAGTGCAAAGAAAAAACAAAATAAAAAATGGCTTCAGGTTTATAGGCTGTACTGAAGACAGTGTTACAGCAGAGTATTTATAGTTTAAGTTTTGTGAATAACTTTGATGTGTTCCTTCCCCAGAAGGATTTCCGAGTCTGTTGGTATTTGTTTCTGCCGCGGCGAGCAGCAGGCCCGGTTTGTGATGGTGACCCCTCGGAGCCGACAGCAGGCAGGAGGTCAGTGTCACGGTCGGGACGCCAGTCTGGTTTTAGTCATTTCCTTTTTGCCGCCAGCCAGCTGTTGTCCCCCACAAAACACGCTTCTTATGCGCAACTTTCCGGGTCGAAAGGCTCTGTCAGAGAACGGAAACACAAAGGACCTTCTGTAATGCGTTTTGAGCTTCTTTATGTTTAAAACCAGATGTGTCTCCATCTTTAATCAATCAATCAATCAATCAAATTTTATTTGTATAGCACATTTCAGCAGCAAGGCATTTCAAGGTGCTTTACATAATTAAAAAACAAAATAAAAACAGCATGTGACAATGAATAAACAGTAAGAAAGAGACAAACATCAAAAACCCGCACT
>NC_051441.1:6149073-6164736 GCF_001649575.2 Kryptolebias marmoratus | reverse complement strand
TTGTGACTGTCTTAATGTGGCTCTGAAGGTTCAGGTCAGAGTCCATCACTACTCCCAGGTTTCGGGTCTGATCACTGGTTTTTAGCTGTAATAACTGGAGCTGTGCATTGATTGTAGTTCGCTCCTCTTTAGGTCCAAAGATAATAACTTCAGTTTTGTTTCTGTTCAGCTGGAGAAAGTTTTGTGCATTATTGGCCTTCCAATGCACAGAATGATTAAAAATATTAGAACTGACAAAAGTTTGGCTGTAAGTGCCCCTTTTTGTTTGACTTGGGATGGATACAGTAACTGAAGTTGATATGCTTTCCTGATCTCCTGCTGGTTATTGAGGCACTACTCCACACATCAAACAAAGCAGTAAACAAACAAAGCATGACGAAGGCGGGGAGGTTTTTACAGCAACACACAGAGAGCTAAGGATGCAAATGAAATTTCACACGGCCTCTCTGTCGAGGAAATTGAATTACCCTGCTTGTTGCTGGAGTGGAGGAATGCATCACTAATGCTTTGAGGTGAGGAGCTGAATGGAGAAGAAGGAGGAGGAAGAGGAGGGAGAGCTTAGTGCCTCCACCGTCCCCCTCCCTCCACCCCCCTACGGACACTTCCTGAGTCTGACCGGGCTCTCCGCCAAGTAATCGGACCATGGCTGTCCTTCTTCTCTGCCCTCTCAGAGTGGAGCAGCTGCGAGGCAGCGATGAGGACTCACAAGTGAGATAAAGCCTCACCGAGCAGTTCAAGACTTCCATTTAAAAAACCTCTCAGCTTTTATCAACCTAAACACAAGACGAGCTCTGTCCCATCAGCGCCCTGACCGAGGACCTCTGCTGCCAAACAAACAACATGAGCTGATGTATCCGAGCATAAACTGTTTAAATGTGGGTTTGCAACTTTTAGCAAAAACCAGAAAAGGCTCTGCATTTGTTGATTTTGTTTCCCAAAGAGTTCCGTAAATATTTAGTGTTTCCGCCTTTCTGGTTGCATGTCGTTTCCATTTGTGTCAGAGCCTAACGACACGCATGAGTTCTGCTCATATTTATTCTCCTTCTCTTCTCATTTCTCAACATGTTTCCATCAGAGGGTGAGGTGTCAGCGCGAACATGGACTGTTTCTGCTTCGTATAGAAAGAAAATGGCCCTGTGTGGAAGAAGGCAGTGCAGCTTTTATGGTGGAGGAAGTTGATCTCAGAAAATCAGCATAAGTTTAAATAAAAATCTTCAAAAGAATGCATATTGCCCACCACCTCCTGTAATGCCAGTTTTAGATTAAAGCCACCTTATAATGTGGGGACTGAGCTGTAGTTGGAAACTATATATGTGCAATCCCATGTGATATTGTGAGATCCTGTGTGATCTCTTAGCACTTTAAGTATATTTTGAGGATGACTTCCAGCTGCTACCACACCAAATTTTAGCTTAATATCTGTGAAATTACTGAAGTTGTAGCTGTTTTGTGTTGGCTAAAGTCAATCACCTGTAGTGGTCATCTTAAACTGGGTTGACTTTGTTTGCTTGTCTCTGTGTTAGCAAAATATCTAATAAACCACTGACTAGACTTTAATAAAACTCTCAGAAAGTAATGTTTGGGTGTTCATCTCTCAACCTTTATTTAACCAGGAAGTTCCATCAGAGATCTTTCAAAAGGAAGACCATCAAATCATAAAACATGCACAATCTACAACTGATTAACTTTTGGTGACAACTCGATTCAATATTGACCTTAGCAAACAAAAGAATAGCTATAACTCAGTAACTTTTATAGATATTGGGCTAAAACTGGGCGTGGTAGTAGTAGTATATCCTCAGCACTAACAGATCACACAAGATCTTTGTTTAAATCGTTGGTATGCAGGCAGCAGGTGACGTGGATTCCTTCAATGAATGATAGTTAGTATAAAGTTTGTGATTCACTGTTAAACATTTTTCAACAGTAAAATTTATCGCTTTTTAAAAAAGTACTGTCCTGTGTCAGACTTTGTCATCATGTTTTCTTATTTTAGTGAAATTCTTCCAACCGCAGCTGCTGGTATTTTAGTGTAAATCCCTCCTTTTTGTACCGTTTAGAAATCAAACAGAGTCTTGAGCCGAGCCTGGCAGGACTGACTGGCCTTTGCTAGGATACAACACAAAAAAACACTTCCTGCTGTTTGTCTTTTTAAATTTTAAAGCCGAGCTGTCCTCCACCTTCCTCAGACCCTAAGTCCCTCCATTGTGGTGATACGTGATACCTGGATTATGGCCTTTGTAGCACTTGCTGAGCAGGATCAAGACCGCTGCCAGCTGTTGTGAGAGCTGTCCAGAGGGGCTTGTCCCGCCAGGTTCTAATCCTGCAGACAATGCAGGCTGTTAATTGGAGACTGACTGATACAGTGAAGGAAAGACATGAAGACAATGTGCAAGTGGCCCGCGTCCCTGTAATCCCCTGCACTCTGAATAATGTGGCATCCATCCACACATGCTTCACCGGATCCGCCCCACCGCCTCCTCCCAAACTGGGGCTTTCCATTTTCCTCGCAGTGAGAGCTGCTGCTGCTGCTGCTGTGTTGTGAGTCAAATAAGTGAAATTTCACATGTTCCACCCAGAGCTCTGATAAGAGGTGTGAAGAAGCACACAGAGGTGTTTGTGTTATAAAGAGGTAACAGAGACACTGACGGGACATCCCATCATCTCGTTCTCATCACACATGGATTCAAAGTGGGTTAGAGACCTGCTTCATGAGTGTCAATTAAATCAGCTGAATTTCAGATGAATTTTTATATCAAATAAAAAATTAAACAAATCAGTAATTCTGTCACATCATACTAAATAAAACAGCCTTTAACGTGTGCTGATTTATTGTGTGACTGCTGATTCAGCATTCACATTTTTGCAGTCTGCTTACTCATACTTTGTGCTATTTTAGCTCTCCAAATATCTAAACATTCGGCTCATTAATGCTATGACTTTTTGCACGTGTTTTACTTCTCAAAACATTTAACTTTATTTACAAACTTTTTCCCCATAGAAACACAATGAAATCACAGCCCTTATTGGAATCTGCTTCAACATAATTGCTCTATTTTTGTCTATTTATGCTAATTTATGCTTTTAGCTCGTCTTTTGCTACTTTTAGTTTGTAACTTCTGCTCCTTTTAGCTCTAACAGCTGAGTTTCAGCTTCCTCAGTCATTTCGTTCAGCTCTCAGCGTTCGCGCTGCGTTTCTGCAGAAAATATAATTTCTCGTTTTGTATAATTTTACTAAATTGTTGCCTTAGTTTGGTTGTTTTGCATTATTTTGGTTTTATATTTTTTGTGTTTCTGCATGTATATGTTTTCTGATTGTTTTGTGTCTGGTTTGGAGTGTAATTTAGTATTTATGTGGTCATTTTGTGCCATCTTGTAGTTGCTGTCTTTTGAAATGTTTTCTTGTCAGTTTTTTTCACATTATCATTGTTTTGTTCCTTTGCTCGGTATATTTCTGTTTTAGGTGTTTATTCTGCATCAGTGTGTGGTCGCTTTTCTTTCTCAAGTCATGTTTGCTCCACTTCGCTCCAATTTCATGGCTCTTTGTCCAAAGACGCTGCTTACAAACTTCGGCAATCTTGTGCGTTTGTGTCACTTTCACTGTTTACTTTCTATTTTCTTGGACATTTTTTTTCTGTCTTTTGTTTCTTTCCCATCAGTTTTTTATGTCTTTGTGGCTGTTGGGTGGATTTCCCAACAGCTGTTTACTTTTCCCTCCTGGCTTTGGGCCTGGTGGTCCTGTTTTGTAATCTAATATGATGCAAACAATTCTGCTCCATTTTAACTTGGATGCACAAGATGTGTGACACAGATAAAATCATTTTTCTTTATGCTCAAAGTGCTTAATGTTGTCTTTAAATCACCACTGAAGGTGTTTTTTCTGATCAGGAACTTTAGGTTCTGCATCTTGAACTTTTAAATCAAACTTTAAACAATCTCTGCCACCTGAAACCTCACAGTGATTCATCTTGTGGCTTTACTATCTTGCCTCTGCTCCGTTTATTTAAACAATATTACACCAGGTTTTGTGATTAAACTCGTTGTCTGACTCAGATATTAAAGGACATGTCTCTCAGCAGCTCTCGGCTCGGGCTGTCAGTTACAACATGAGCAACAGATAAACTTTCAGTGTTTTTGTTTGGTTTCTCCCTGAAGTTCTAACAACAGATTCATATCTCTGAACTCAAACTGAGACACACAAACCATGCAGGCTCTGTGTGTTTTGTAAACAGAACTCTTTAAACATTTTGGGGTTACTGGATCCTTTATCAGCGAATGGAAATCAGCCACAGCACCCCCACTCCCCCTCCCCCCGGTTATGTTTCACCGCAGTTTGCTTGCAGGCAGGTGGGTGAGTGGCGGCGGCGGCGGCGGATGTCTGCAGCTGGATGTTCATGTTGTTGTAACATCTCATATCTGTCATCACATCATCTATATGCAAAGCAGCGTTTAATTGTTCTTTTTCCCACTGCTTTCAGTTTGTTGATCTGCGGTTTCCATCAAACTACTGATTTGCCTGTTTGAGGTGACTCATCATTCAAAGTTTGCATTGAAGCCACACAGCAAGTTAAATAAAGTCCACCTGTGAGCAATCTAAACGTCAAATGATCTGAAGCTATCAAATCTCTGGTTTGATTTGAAGATTGTTAGACACAAGCAGAGCCCATTTACCCTGAAGGAGCTGGAGCTGCTGGTCATGAAGACATGGAGACAGACCTGAGGAGACTCGATGCTGGGACTGCTGCAGAAGGGGGCTCTATTGAGTTTTGGGGGCTGAATGCATATGCATGCACCCTTTTTAACTTATTCAGTTATCTAAAACAAATGTTTGCCCCATTTCACTTCAATAATCAGATTTTTTTGTATGATTATTGCTTTTAATCAAATTAAACATCCAATTAAATTCCACATTTTAAGGCAACAAAACAGAAGGTTAGTAAGAAGGGTGAAAACCTTTGCAAAGTACTCTCAGATGTATTTCTTAAGTCACTGATTGAAGCTGGTTTGATTAAACTCAGTTTAATGCAGTAAAATAAAATTCATAAATAAAATTGCTTAAATTCACCTTTTATTTGTGTAAAACTAACATTTTTCTGTTTTCTGTTTCCCAGTGGCTCAAACTGCCTCCTCTTCCTCGGTTGAAGAGTTGAGGGTGAAAACCTGGCCTGAGCTCCGTGTGTAAAAGAGCTAACAGCTCGTGCTTAAAAGCTCAGTCTGACGGTGTTATTCCGCAGCTGGTATGGGAACAGACTTACTGTAATTGCAATAGCAAACGTTGAGGGAAGATAAACAGAGGAAACCCACCAAAGGGGCAATAATCACATGTAACCACTGTTATTCATTCAAAGCTGCTCGCAGATGTTTATGTATTTGACGGATTACTGATGTTGACGGATTACAAACTAGTCTGAGAAAAAAAAAGATTTAAATCTCATGTTTTGTTCCTAAAACTCTGGGTGCAACTTTCTCTCTAATTTATTATTACTTTTCATGATTTTACAGTTCTAGCTGTGCAACACTGACAGGTTTTTTTTTGTAGTTTGTGAAGATTAAATGTTTGTTTGCGTAAAAACATGTTTGTGTGTGTGTAAAAAATATTAAACAACTACATTTTTGATAACTGTTTTCAGATTCAAAGCGTGCCAGAAACATAATGCAAGAGTTTCGTATTTAAGCCACATGCTTCGTTTTCCCATGCTGTTGGTGCCAGAGGACACATTTCCCTCTTTCTTCTTAATAGAACTGATTTTCCACTGAAGAAATGCCGCAAAGCTGCTAATAAAACGGTAGTGGTGGTTCTGTTTGATGCATCGAGATCTGATACTTTTGTTCAGATTTGTAGGAAATATTTTATGAGTCAATGCAGAGGAAAAAAAACGGTGCAGAGAACTGATGCTCTGTTTGAACATGAGCTTTAGACACTTGAAAGGCTGCAGTTTTTCCCACTATACATCTGTGGACAACAAAGCTGTGATTATGGTTTGTGGTGAGGATGTTTGCTGTGAGTAATTTGTCTCCCATGCAAAGCTTTGAAGATAAATCTTCAGTTTTGCATCTGAGAAGAGTTCAGTCAACAAGTTCGTTTTCCAGTAAACCTTTTTCATTTTTACACAGGTAATGTATATTTAAGAACAGCTCTGTTGTTATTTTGATTTTGATTAAATAACTAAATGTTAAATGTGTTAGATCTGATTTTTTGAAGCAACAGTATCATAATGTAGAATAAATAAAATTAAAGATGACACTTTCCTGTTTTCAGTAAAATCTCTCCAAGATATTTATCTTCTTCTGCTCCTCGAATGATCAGTGGGTAAAACCATCACAGCTCATAAACAATAAACATTTTTGTAGACATGGAGAAAATTTCAGCTCTTGTTTGGGAACTTTAACAGATTCTTTTAAACCAAAGGCTTCTGTTTTCCAGGATTTGCGCAGCCCTGCGGGCCCTGCTATAACTCAGTCTGTTCGAACACTTTTAATGTTTAAGTTAACAGACTGAGAGGATTCTGGGAAAACCTTTAACTTCCTGCAACAGTTATTTGTTTTAGAGGTTTATCTTTAATCATTGTTACAGGATATTGGATCATGATTACTGTTTACATACATTTATCTCAGAGGTTTGAACAGAAAATCCATCTTTAGTGCAGCTGCTAAATATGTTTTTAAAATATATGTTTTACTCAGTATCTAATATTTTATTAGCTTGAGAATAAGGAAAGTTGTTAAAGATGACACTGTCACATGTTGGTCCTTCAACATGTAATATGAAATTTGATGAAACACAAATAAAACGCAACCAAAGAAGTAAAGTTTCATAGTGGTTATGCACTTTTATTCAGAGTTTAAGGTCCCACCGTGGGCCTTGTGGTGGTTCAAACCAGGATCAGCTCATATTATCCCTGAGAAGTCAGACTTGGGAATGAACTGTTCAGACCCTCCAGATACTGGAGAATAAACAGGTCGTTCAGCACAGTTCGATGCGTAAAAAATCCTGCCCAGACCATTAAAAACAAGTGTAAACCACAATAAGATACATTCTAATCATATACAATCACTACATGTTGGAACAATAGGTGCAGTATACAATACTGCTGTGAAGATAAATAACCCAATATGGGTGAAATACGACACAGAAGGAACCATCACTTCCATGTGGAAACACTGATGCTGCTCTCATCTCTCAGGCATCAACAGTAACAAGATTTATGCATAAATAAGGAACAATTATGTTGATAAAACATAGACTCGTTAGTCTTTTGTGCAAACTGTGGCTCAGATTACAAAGTTACTCCAAAGCCACAAAAACATACTGTTCTTTCTTTCCTTTTTCGGGTTTTTATTCCTCAAATGTCAATCATTTAAGTTACTGTTGTGTCTTTAGAGGTGAGAGGAAGACATCAGGTCATTTGAAACAGCTGTGCAATTTAAAAAAAAGGAAGAAAAAAACATTTTCAAAGCTGATTGAACCCCCATCAAAATCAAATCTCTTCCAATCATTGCTTTTCCCTGATTGTAACTAATACAAGGAGAGTTAATTAAATAGATGAATAGAAAATTAGATTTTTTTAGGGGGTTATTTTGTTGACTTTGGACACAAATCTGAAGTATGTCATGTAAGGACATAAACTAGGCCAGTTAGGCATAAAATATATTTTTTTTAAAAGTGCTTTGTCCTGATATACCTCAGATTAGGTCCCCAAACAATGCTTTTGGAAATCTGCCAATTGCCAGCTCTGGTTGTGGGAGAAATAACACTGTTCACCTAAAAGTACAACAACATCTTCATATTAGCGCATTTATCCGGAGTCAGTTGAGTTAGAAGAATTAGACGCAAAAAAAATTATAAAATAAAAAGCCTCAAAGCCAAACCAGAGTGGCTTTGCATTTTAAAAAAAAGCAAAAACAAAGGAAATTCATGTAAAGCTGGCAAAGGGCTTGAATATTTGACAATACATTCTATGAGAATTGCTGATACATTTACAAGCAACATATACATTTCGGAAAAAAAAAGTTCAACTGATTGCCTGCAAAGCTTAACGGTGAAAGCTACTTCCTTCCCAGAGCTGAACTCCTCCTCCCGAGCGTTTACGGGACAAAGTTCTGGCTCCGGAGAGGAAGGAAAAGTCCAAAGGTGGGCCGCACAGCAGCCTAGTAAAACCATTAAAGACCGTGCACAACTGCAGCAAGAACACAGCAGCAACACGGTCCAATACCAAACACTGGTCCCCACGAGCCTTTCAGATACCGAGGCGTGACGGGGGACGAGGATGAGAAAGGAGCGGTCACCCTAGAAGGCAACCTGGGGGGGGCACCACGGGGTGTCTGGGTACAGGAGACAGTGCACAGACTTGAACCTGGAAGATAAAGACAGGATTAGATGAGTTGAAAGATGTCTAAAATGTGTTCAAATCTGCAGCCTGTAATGAAGCAGAAACATTTCTTTCACCTTGATGGATCCTCCTCCACAGAAAAAGCCCCTTTCAAGTTGATGATATTGCTCTTATTTTCAAACATCCCATAACTGAGGGTGATCTGGATACAAGAAAGGAGCAAGAACATTACAAATGTATAGAAAAACATCGGTCCCTCTTGGTTAATAACCTCATAAAGGGTAGTAGGTGGCGTTCTGTACGTCTCTCACCTGTTTGTGGATCTCAGGTCTTGACACCTGTTGCAGGTTCTCCAGGTGGGAGTGGAACAGGTTGCTCCGGGTCAGAGGAACGCCCAGAACCGACTCAATGATGTAGCCGATGGTGCAGTCGTCAGGCAGTCGGATCTTCTCTGCCGTGTTCATGAAGTGACCACCACTGAAAAGATTTTTGTTTGTTAAATAGATTGGTTCAAGGTCCAAAGATCCTTTAAAAAAATGCAAATAAGCATGCATCCCAAAATTATAACCCCAATTCCAAAAGAGAAAAAAATGGGACATTGTTGTTTCAGAATTGGGGTTATAGGTACATGTTGTTACCTGGCCCATGGGCTCATTTTCAGTGCCAGACCCCGGCTCACACAAAAACCTGCTCCCCCAGTGGCAAACCAGAAGTTTACTGGTTTCTGTATACGAAAATAACAAACAATTGTTATGTTCTGTATTAACCAACACTAATATTACATAACCATGAGAATGAGGTTCTTTAACATACCATCTTATTGTCCCCCAGCCTCTCTGTGGCCTCTATGGGCCGGTCCAGGCTGGGTTTACCGATGTACATGTCCTGGGTGTGGGGGTACTGAGACAAGTGCTTCACCAGAGTCCGAACATTCACGTAGTTGTCATCGTCTACATGACAGAACCACCTGCAAAAGAAAAGAAACAACGTATAAGATCTACAGATATTAAGATTATTAGCACATGAATCTGCATTTAAATCGTGATGCTCACTTTTTCCCCAATTCTATGAACTTGTCGTATTCCACCGCCATCTTGCAAGACAAAGCTTGCCGGCTGTGAGCTGCAGAGCAGTTGGTGTTGATTGCATGACTCCCTGAGGCAGCAATAAAAGAAAGAAATAAACATTTTATAACAGCATCATCAAAAGAAGTTTTTTATATTTTATTACCATTTTTATAAGCGAAAAGCACAAGGACGCATGTTTGACTTTTAAAATGTGATTTGGTTTTTCATATCTAGCCCAGTTTTAATCAAAGTGCATCTCTGTCCCTGGCATAAAAAATTTCTACATATAACTTACCAATTTTCTTTTTCAGCTCATCATCCTCTCCATCTGTGAAGACGTATGTCTGTGAACAAACAAAGAGAATCACAGGTAAGGTGGACTGATCTCGAAAAGCCTGCAAAAACAGAAATACTTTGGCCGATCATGTGATGCTGTCACACAATCAAAACAAAGTCCCTCTTCCTCGCGTCCAGCCGCCGTGATTAGCATCAATCAACGTGCCTTTTATGCAATGGAAAACATGCCGAGTTAAACAGCCCCCTGCTCTAATAAAGGCCTTTTGTCCTGCGTTTTTCTCTCTCCATGGCAACGATGCAGCCGCCCTGAAGCATCCCAGACAACCGACAAAGAAGGAGGCAGACTGTCCGCCTCCCACACACACTCCATTCATGTATATCACGTCTTCTGGCTGAGGCCTTGTGCCCTGTAGGGCCTGCTGCAGGGTCTCAACATGTTTACTCGGTTAAAACACTAAAATAGTTACAGTCAACACTTGTGACGAACCACCCTCTCAAGCCTCTTTGTCCTCGTTGCTGTTTGAATGGCAGACTCATAATGTCAGAAGAGTTAAACCACAAGACCCCTGAGTGTTGCAATTAGACATAAAGGAGATGAAGAGCAAAAAGAAAAACTTTCAACAAGGAGGCTGAGATTACACCTCTTTTTATTACAACGCGCACTGAGCAGGTGCTGAGCAGCGATGATGAAAAGGCTGGAGGCCGCAGGCTTTATAACCGCCAGTGGTCTGTTTACTTTTCACCTCAGGTGAGGCAGCACCTGCCCAACTTCACGCCACCCTGTCGAGGCCACGTGTCTCGACACGCCAGGTCGTGGTGCCTCGTGTCAGAGCGCCCTGTCAGTTCCAGCCCTCATTCCTGCATCTGCAGTTTGAGATATGTGCCTGTAAACAGACCGCTGAGGACACGTCGGGCTTCTTTCTTTTTCAACACAAAGCGAGGCTTCCCCAGCAGCTTGTTGGAACAATTTTCGAGCAGATGTTTCTTGACGCTGAAGGCATGGGTCTGTATTTGTTTAAGGAAGGGTGGCGGTTTTGCTGCTGAAGGGATCACAGGCTGGCGCTGTTTGCTTTAAAGCTTTCTGAATGGACGACCTAATCACTGAGGCAGCTGCACGAGCTGCCAGGGTACTGACAGAAACAGCGAGCGGGCAAGAATCTCACCCCTGATTAGTGAATCGAAAACCGTGTGTGGCCATTCACCCCCTCTTCCTCCCCATCCTGCCTCCTCCTCCTCCTCCTCGCTCCCTCTGAGCCTCTTACGCAGCCAGAGGCTCTTGAATAGAACAAAGCTGTGAGCTTTCATGCTGGGTAAAGCCTCCACTGGATAAATTCTGAGCATGTTTGCCAGCATTTGCATACAGCTGCAGGAGTTTAGTAAAGAAAAAGCTCCCTGGGATTTTTTCTTTTTTTTTTCTTTTCATTGTTTCTCAACTGAAATTTAAAGGTACAGTTACTGTCATGGACTACAAATTCAAACCAAAACAAAAAAAAATAGAAAAGGAAAATATTGATTGTGTCTGAAGTAGAGATAAGAGGAGGGAGGGTATAAGGTCAGGAGAGGAAGAAGATGACAGCTAAGCTGTAGCGCGCGCGGGGGGGGGCTACCTTCCAGACCACAGGAAGGACTGGTACGGCCCTGTCTGAGCTGAATGTGGTGCCTGGCTGGCTGTCTCCAGCTCCACAGGAAGGAAGGGCACCAGGCTCCCTACCTCCACCCTGACTCCTTCCACCTTCTGTACTGGACATTTAAGGCTTTTCAACACATTTTTTCAGGATAAAATGATGTGTAAAAACTGCTTACAGGAACATCGAAGCCACTGCAGCAAAAGCTCGGTGGGGTGAAGGCAGAGGCTTTAAGTCTTGTACCACTTGTACTTCATTATTCACCCTGAAGCCAACTCATTAACTCAACTCCAGCACCAAGCGTTTTACCTAAAGGCCCAAAGCACTCATTGGCTAATCATTATACTCCTGAGAGACTAATGCATGGCACACCACCATGAAGATTGCAGTTCCAGCTGTCCTGGCACTAGGAAATAAATTTATTGTCAGATTTATAAATCAAATCACAAAGAAAGACTTTATTTAGGATTTAGATCTGTTAACTAAAAGACCTTTGGTGTCAAAGACTCCGGTCCAGAAAAATTACATTTGAGGACACAAATTTTCAGAAACACCGACATAAAGACTTTTTTTATGTTCTGAAAGTTCAAAGATTAGGAAACTTTTACCAAAATATAATCTACTCTCTATGAGCTCACATAACAGATTGCCTCCCAAAAGAACATAAAAATTAATGAAACATCTGCTTTTATTTGTGTTACTTCTCCATTCAGGACCCCCTCTTTTCCCCTTTACCGGCTATAAAAATGGCCCAGACTTCTCAAATGTTCATCAGCTGAGCGTGAGAATCTAAGCAGATCTCAGAGGAAGGCCATATGTACCCGATGGGAACTCAGAGCATCATATGGCTGGCATTAGGGGTCGTCCTTTGTTTCNTTCTCCCCCCCCCCCCCCCCCCGACCACCTGGCACCCTATCCTCCAGGAACTCCCTCTTGCTTTGTGATGCTTAAGTCTGTCCTTTTTTTTTGTCTTTGCAGCCACCCGCCAGCTGTCTGCCTACGAGCCCTGCTGTTACCTCTTGGTGAAGAGTTAACTAACATCATCCACGACAGTAAACACAAACCAATTAGCAGAAGCGGCCCACAAATGATGAGGTGCTGAGAGCCAGGTTTGGTCATTAGTGGGAGCTGTGCAAGCAGTTCAGGCTAATCATTACCTCTGCTCCAACATGCCAGGCTATTATCATTAGAATTCCTGACATCAAATGGGTCTTTAGTGAAAAAAAAAAAAAATCTTAATATTGAGAAAAGATGAAGCAACATTTGAAGAAGTGAGAATGACAGTGCTAAGGTGAATTAAAAAGACAATGTGTGACACCTTTACATGCAGGATAAAATCACTTTGACTAGTTTTCTTCATGTCTTTGTGCAACTTCCAAAGAAGTTTGGTTCTCAAGGACACATTTTCACCCCCGGCATGCAACTCCCACCTTTCCTTTAGATTGTACTCCTTTTGTCCCCATGCATCCCCTCCGCAAAGGCCCCCATCTTCCCCATCCCTCCAGCATGCCTGACCCAGACTCAGCTCCCACGTTCCCATGGAGAGCAGTGGGGAGACAAGGAGCTGGGAAAGCCTTTCTTCCTCACCCCCCTTCAGAAAGAGGCTTTGTTAGTCCTGGAAGAGGGAACAAGGCCGGAGCCGGTGCTGTGAAGCATCCATTGCACTGGAGGGCATTCACAGGGACACCCAAAAAAAAGGAGGGATAATAGGCAGTGGAGGGAGAAAGGAGGGGGGGGGGAGTCCTGAAACTGCTTCTTCTGTTCTCATGGACATCACTCAGTGGAGAATAAAAAGTGACAGAGGAGGGGAGAGTCCGCTGGGACTGTGGGCTTGTTTCAGTGCGTCATGTGGTGACAAGATGAACAATGGACGCCTGAAAACTCTCATCACCTGCTTTTGTGTTCTGGATGAAGCTCAGGCAACACAAACATCTTCATT
Source organism: Kryptolebias marmoratus (assembly GCF_001649575.2). Taxonomy (NCBI): domain Eukaryota; kingdom Metazoa; phylum Chordata; class Actinopteri; order Cyprinodontiformes; family Rivulidae; genus Kryptolebias; species Kryptolebias marmoratus. Next base: position 6,151,478 of record NC_051441.1, on the reverse strand, counting down.
TACAGCTTGAACACTTTTGACAGAGGAGAATTTTTGATTTCTTCTTACCTGTTGCGTGTTTCTAGAGATCCATGTCTCCAGGAGCAGGCTCAGTCTGGACTGGTGAAACTTCTTTGTGGTCTTCACAGCGATGAAGATGTCATCCGCGCTGATGTCCTCAGCTGGAGGGGGGTCCCCGGTGGTGGCTGCGGAGGAGCGTGGGGGCTTCTCCAGCTCCCTGCGTCCCCGGGTCAGCTTGGTGAAATACGCGGAGAAGCTTTTGGTGTCCGGAGCGCTCCCGAGCTGCGCCTCCTGTGCCTCCGGCTCCTCCGGCTCTGCGTCACGGACAGGGGAGCGCGCGCTGGTGTCCCCTCCGTGCGTCCCCTCGTAGACCTGGACCCGGTGATGCTGCACGGCGACCACGAGCAGCAGCAGGCAGAAGCATGCCGTGCAAGCTGCGGAGATCGCTGTTTTCTTTCCATTACTTTTCAACATGATTAAACTAGAAAGTGGCTGCAAAGTCCATAAGTTGGTGTTTCTCAACAAAACACGAGCCTTAAACGAGAAATCCCATCAGAGCGCGTGGCAACTGGATGACGGGCTGCGGAGTGGGGCTATATATAAACTTCCACGCTGGCCACGCCTCGTGGGAGGTCCGTGAATGCAACACGCTTACTTTCTATAAAACATGGGGCGGGGTTATTTCCATGTTCATTTAGACCGATTACAGTTTGAACCCAAGCGGAAAAAACTAAACTGAGTTTAACTTTTGAGTTTCAAAGTGCACCTGGATTAATGCTGCATCATTTCTAAGGCGGGCAATAACGTTTTAACTCAGTTTACAGATAAGATGATCTTATTTAAAACTATCACTGAAGGCAGCGGGCAATATGCATTCCTTCAAGGAATACTAGGCCTGTAATTTAGGAAAATCTGAATCTGAATCTAAAGTCTTTTTTTTTCTCTCTCTCTCCAGGGTAAAGCTATTTGAACTCCCCCAAATGTGAGCCGGGTGTTCAGCAGACTAACAGGCTCCATTGTTGTTCCCTGACCTTGTGTGGACTCCTAACAGTTGGTCGTTCTTGAACACTTGTTATTCAAATTCTGGCTCTCAGCAGTGAGTGCCGTCTGGTTCTGGGCCACAGACCAAATGACATGAGCTCCATTTAGATCCGCACGCAGCTGGGAGAGCATCAATAACCCTCGACTCCCAGCAACCACAGGGCACGACCAAACACTCTGATCAATCGCACCTCTTCAAGGATAACGCCAGTGTGGCAAAATGTTCCTTTTTTTATTCTAGTTATCCTGTGACCCAAACTAGTTGTTGTTGTTCATAGAGAGACATCTTTCACTTGCAACAGGATCAAAAGCTTCTTTCCAAATTCAAATTTTCCTTTGCAGGTGTTTCTCTTTTTGTGATTCCGAGGCGTGTTTGAAATAAATTACCACTCTGCTCTGTTCCTCTGACAAGATCTTTTATCCGCCTTGTAAAAGTGTGCCTGAAATGCATCTAAAAGCAAGTATAAGTGAAGCAGGCAGAGAAGGCTGTCTCTGTGGCCTTCATCCTCTTGCACTCAGTTGCCTCTTTCTGGGGAGCATTCATGAGAAAAGAACAAAAAGATCCGTACACCCAAAACGTTCCTGTGTAAGATGTATTTCTGTGCAGGGCATTCATCCTGCCTTAGAAACTGTTGTTTTTGCTCCAACTTCCCCGGACCATTAAATGTATTCAGGCTTTTTTTTGGTTTGCTAGGTTAGTTGGCACACTTTCTTTACCCTTTTAAAGGAATAGTCTGGGCAATTTTGAAGTAAAAAAGTTATCAAAAGTTTATCAGGTGCAACATCAGTCATAGAGCATAAAGTATGGAGATTAGCTGTGCTAATCAAAAGTATTTCTCCAGGCGAGGGTATTGGATAGTCAAACAAGGGTCCATTTTATATTGTTTTTCAGGCTTATAAAACACCTTTTTTTCCAAATCAACATAACTGTGTGAAAGAAATCTACATGTTCTAATATTAAATCTGTTTTTTTTATTCAAATAATGCCTATGTTAATACTCAAATGTAGATGTGCTGAGCACGGACCGTTTATGATGATGGTGCTCAGGCTGTGAAGGTTTCAGTCCACCAGATGTTGAGTAAACTGCTGGACTGATCAGGCCGACTGATGCATTTACAGCCTCAACACCATCGGCTTACGCTATCTATGCTCAGCACACACATCTAAAATTAGGAACCCTGAGAAAGTCACAACACCAGCTTTTATCATCTTAACTGTTTGACAGAACATCACTTCAAAAATGACCAGACTATCGCTTTAAAATCCCATTAGAACATCTTCCTTAACCATCTGAGAAACATTTATGATAATTAAATCCAGTGACTTCAAAGAAGCCATCTTCTACAACAGAGTGACCACAACC
>NC_051441.1:6116771-6149025 GCF_001649575.2 Kryptolebias marmoratus | reverse complement strand
CCCCCCCCCCTCCCCTCCCCCCCCAAAAAAAGAGACGAAAAGCCTCCTGAGTTTCTCTCTGATTGTGTTAGCATATTGGAGGATCTGAGGTTGGATGGGAACATTTAAGGGATACCATTTGATGTTCCCGTTTAGCAAAGATGAGGGGAGATTAATCCTCACCAGAGTGATTGTCCAAAAAAATCTCTACAAAATACAAACTTCTTTTTTTTCTTCACACATTCCACAAAACCCACAACTCCCCATCAGTGATAACTTGATAGATCCAACGTGTTGAGAAAAAAGAAACCTGGAGGATATTAGTTCAAAACCACATCTTTCTTTTCACCTCATATTGTTTCCATTTGCTTTACCTTTCAAAGTGTTTAACATTCCTCAGGACTGATCCATGAATGTCTCTGCTTCTGCAGCTTGTCTTTGATGGAAAAAGTTCAAAGGTCTTTTAGATTATTATGCACAAAAAAAGGTTTTGTCTCAAGTTTTAGATCCTCTGGACAATAAACTTTAAATATGTTTTTAAGTGTTTTATTACTTCCTAATGTGATTCAACATATTCATGAATATTATAGAGCACAACATTTAACATCTAAAAACTACACTATAGAAAAAGGAGAAATTTGGAATCAGTTACTTTAATGTGGATCTTTAACATTGTGATTTAAATTCCATAGTAAATAGAAAACAGGATATTTGAGGTTAGTGATCAATCCATCCATCCATCCATCCATCCATCCATGTGTTGCCACTTGTCCATGTTCTGGTCACAGAGACAACAGGTCCAGGAGGGAAACCCAGACACCCATCTCCTCAGAGACATTCTCTAGCTCCTCCTGGGGGATCCCAAGGCTTTCCTAGACCAGAGAGGATACATACTCCCCTAGTGAGTTCTAGGTCCGCCTCAGGTCTCCTTTTCAGTGAGTTGTGTTTAAAGAACCTCCATTGGGAGGCACGCAGGAGGCATCCTAATCAGATGCCTGAACCACCTCAGCTGACTCCCTTCGGTGTGAAGGAGCAGCGACTCTACTCTGAACTCCTCTGGATGATGGAACTCCTCACCTTATCCCTAAGACTGAGCCTGGTGACCCAACAGAGGAAGCTCATTTCACTCGCTTTTATCCAGGATCTCATTCTCTCAGTCATGGTACATACCTTATGACCACAGATGAGGGTTGAAACCTTTTTTGCCTCTTGGTTCAGCTCCTTCTTCACCACAACAGACTGAAGCAACGCCTTCATTACTGCAGATGAGGCTGCTGATCCATCAATCCAGTTTAATAATTAATAAATGTAATATATTAATACTATTTTATATTATATGACAAGTCATGTTATTACAGCTGTGTATATTGTTGTCAGCCATTAGGGAGGAGTTAAAAGTTATACATGTTCAGTCTTATCATAAACAATACATAATTGACCTTAAAGTCAACTTGACTTGTTGAACTAAATGAACTCAATAAATTTTGTCTCTACAGGGGTCAAATTCTTCAGAGGCTTGTCATTTTTCTTGGACTGGGTCTCTCCGATACAGACGGAGATGATTCATGGTTGTTTATTTTCATAAAGAGCAGAATTAATGCAAACTACTATGAGGATTTGTGTCGACCACCTTGTGCGAACATGTGCTGAGTTCAAATAGAGTAAATCTCCTCTGACCGTCCTCAGAGGAGCGATGATGAACAGTGGGATCCGTCTCTGCTTCTGTTTATTTTCCCACCATGGACACTCTATCTCTGATGGGATTACAGGTCGCACCAGATGTGAGACCCAGGGGACCGGGCGTCTTCCTCAGAACTCAGCTTTATTTGCCCTCCTTGTGCAACATTAGAAGGAGCTCTCAGAAGACCGCCGTCGAGTGCTCTTCAGCCTTTGCTTGAGATGAGTAAACATGTAGCGTTTTCATCGATCAGCGGAGAGAGTTCCCATTAGGCTGAAGAGCTCATTAAGACAAACAAAACCAGTGCAGTGCTGAATGACTGCTGAAATCTGTTGAAGAAGCTAAAACAATCAGAATAAAAACTAAAATTAGTTCAACTAAAGCTAAAAGAAACAAAGCAGTAGCTAAAAGCTGAAACCAGCAAAACAGTAGCTAAAAGCTAAAACCAGCAAACAGTAGCTAAAAGTTAAAACCAGCAAACAGTAGCTAAAAGCTAAAATTATTATCTGCCAGTTTTATTAGTTTGTTTTAAAAACAAATAATTTGAGCCAAAATTCAAAATGAATGACTGATTTTTATTAGCTGATTACTTTGTCAGTTCCAAGTTATTTCAGTGACTACTGTTGTTTTTTTCTTTCTTTAACAAAAATGTACCAATAAATGTATCTGTATCTGTGCTTTTTTCATTCTTAAGTAAAGGAATGATTCTGAGAAAACTGCATAGAAATTGATATTATCACCATCACCCATCAGCCTTGTGAAATGAGATCGCATTTTGAGATAAGGCAGATCTTTGTTTCAAAACAGCATATTGTACAGAACCTCTATTTGTTTCTGGAAACAAGATCGTCTCAGGAGACTCGGCAGGTTTACATTTCCACCAAGAGCTCAAAAAAACTCAAGGGACTTCTAAAAGCAGTCAACAACGGAGTTATTTCCATCTCATCGTGTCTGACTTTAGACGGCAGGATGTTACAATATTTGTAAAAAAAACTATAAAAACTGCAGCACACGCAATCTTAAAAAAAAAGCTCATACTGTCTACAGTATAAGTTGTAAATGAAGCAAGTTTTATTAAACTCTATGTAAAATAGTTTGTAACTATTTCATTTTCTCATCATTTGCAGCGAGGTTTTGTTTTCCATAAATATAATTTAAGTTTGCAAAGTTTTTTGTGCATCCTAAAAGCTGAAAATGCAAAATGCAAAGCAAAATCATATCATATTAAATGCTTTGCATTCCTTGAATGAATACAAATTGCCCACCACCTTTCATGTCAGAGTTTTAGACTTAAATAATCTTGTGTGTGAAGTAGAGTAAAGTGGAGTGGAGCTTGTTTATGCAGACAAACACACACAAACACGGGCAAAAACACGATTGCTTCATTTTGCCTTGTCCTGGGTTGAGGCAGATTTTTGTAGGGGAGAAACAACTCTGCCGATCCAATAAAAACAGGAAACTGATGTTCCCCACACGGCTGTCATATCTGTTCCCATCGCACCCCCTCCCACCTCTTCATCAGAACCAAGTGAAGACGAGCCATCAGCGAAGCAGTTCAGAGCTGCTCATCACCCCCTGATGTTGCCCTACTTCCACTCTGTCAGCCTAATGCTTCCCAACACTCAGTCTTTGTGTCCGTTCTCGTTGTTCTCAGCGCATCAAATGATCAACAAGCTGGGAGTCCAACCCAGTCTGGCCTTCAGTCTCACAGAAATACATTCAGAGGAAGAGACTAAAATAGGAACGATGAGGAAGACTTGGCTTGATGAGTGAATACTGATTGTCTTCCTGTTTTTAATGTATTTATTTTTTCTGCATGTTTTGGCAGTCTAAGTACTTCTGCATACTTTGTGCTATGTAAGCCATTCATATATCAAAAAATTTAGCATGTTTGGGAGATAGGGGCTATGACTTTTGTAACTTTAAATAAAGTGCAAAGTTTAACTTTATTTACAAATACTTCCCCATGGCAATGCACTGAATCTCTTTCTCTTTAACATCGGCTTCAGCACACTTGTTTCTTTTCCTGCTGCTTTTAGCTTTTGTCTAGCCTTTTACTACTTTTAGCTAATGTTCTGCTAATTTTAAATTTTTTGTTAGACTTGTTCAAAATTTAGCTTCTAGCTAGCTTTTTGATACGTTTAGCTTTTAATTAGCCTTTCACTACTTTTGGCTTTGAGCTCCTGCTCTGCTTACTTTAGGTTTAACTACTCAGTTTCAGCTTCTTCATTAAACATCAGAAGTCATTCAGCTCTCAGCATTTTTCACAGACCAGTGTTCTAGCTTGTTTTGTAATCAGTGTTAAAGGGGGTGGAAGATGAAGAGGAGCAGAGACACGATGTGCGTTCGTATTGTGGAAAAAGAAAGAGGCTGCGGGATCTGATCCTGTGGAAATGACAGAGTCAGACTCTCATGGGACGACAGGCAGAGCGAAGGGACACTCCGCTGGGAAAGTGCTGAGGTTTCACTCTGAGAGTTATGTTGGTGTTACACAGTGTGTCATCTCTTGTTTGTTTTTTCCACAGGGAGAGCCGAATGCTTAGTGGACTTAAAATACCTCATCCGTTACATTTATCCCATTGTACTTTGAATAAATTATCAACAGAACGACTAGAATTAGTTATTTTTTGGAACGATTTTTTGGAGATTGATCTGCTTTCTGTTAAACTGAAGTCAGACATTTTGGAAACAAACTTCTGTTGTAGTTTTACATGCAGACAAAGTCACACAGCAGCTTTTAGTAGATCTAAGGATGTAGCTCAGTTAAAGACCTCATAACAATTTTATAGCCTTGTCTTTGTGGCTCCTTTTTTTCTGAAAGTGGAGGGAAGTGAGTTGTTCTTTATGACGTGGGATTCCTTGAACAAGCTCTGCAGAAGCCCACTGACTCCATTCAGTGATTAACATAAAGCTGCGTCTCCATTAGAGAGCATGCAGCCCAGACTCCTGGGGCTTTTTGTGAAGGAGCTGCCTATATTTAACACATCTGTTGTCTCCTACGTCTGATCAAGCCACTGAACAGTCCGTCTGCAGAGATCCTTTCTTCAACAATGAAAGGACCTATAGGGGCTCCTGATAGATGGCCTTCACTCCAACAAAAATGGAAAGCAGCATAATGGGAAGAATGGGGAGCCACCCTTCCAGCACACCCTTTGCCCTAAGAGCCCCAACCTCCACCCAAAAAAGATCTCTCTTAACCAGTTTGATGCTGAAGCCTAATCATTTTACCAGAAAGACCATGTCTGGATTTACAACACCAAATCTGAAAAAGCTGGAAAGTTGTGTGAAATGTAAATAACAACTAAAAACAAAATGCAATAATTTGCGGAGCTCATAAGCCCATATTTTATTCACAGCGGAATATAGTAAACATATGAAATGTTAAAAATGAGAAATTGTACCAGTTTTTTCGGACAGCATCAGCTCTCAGCACAAAATCCTGCTACTCTGGTGGTTTGGGGGTGCCACTGTCCCAATTATGAAATTTGTTGCTGCCATGACATCCAAAATTACCCTTGTTTTCTCTTAGAAATTGTACTTTTTAAATTTTATTTTGAATTATTTGAATTTGTTTGAAAGGACAATAATATGGGACCAGTGTCTTTCTCAATTTTTATATTACGCCAGTAAAGATTATGTGGTTTTATGGAAACAAAAATGGTTTGGAGTTTCTCTTCTCATACATTCAGCAGTTCTGGACAAACTGTTATTATCTAGATTCTGTCTAACTCATATATATAAGTTCAATATTTACAGTTTTAGCCTAGTTTGTGGTCTTTACCAATTTGTAATGTCATATCTGAAATTTTAATGTCTTAAAACTTCACCCTTCATGTTCTTGTCTCTCACTGTGTCTGCCTGTTCAAGAGAAGACATTTCTGCCCCTTTCAGTTTGTGTTTAAATCAGATTAATATTTCACGCTTTGTTCTTTTTTAAGATAAAGCAGTACTGGTACAAAGGATAAAAACAGGGACTTTATTAATAGGAACTGGGGGTTTGCAGGGTCAGAGGATGTTTACCTCAGAGCTTCAGCATCAGTGATCAGGACAGCTCAGAAATGGAAAGACAATAGACAAAACAATGTTCTATTCAAAGATGAGTCGCTACTATTTATAACCCAGTCGTGAGGCTAAATAATAGGAAGTGAAGTTGACAACATTTCAGTCCAAGATTTCTTCTTTTTCACCTTGATGTTAAATAACAATGACACCAGATAAGAATAATTCATGTGATTTTGGATTTTAGTGTTTAATGTTTTAGTTGACTGGTGTTATCAGGGTAAAGAGTGGTCCGGTGGTCTCATCATGTATCACAATGAGCTCATATTTTGACATTTACAAGAGGCCCAGTAGAGCTTGTTACATCAGCTAAAAGCAGAGATAAGTTAAGTCTGTCAAAACTGTTGCAGAAACCATTTTTCTGCAGCTGATAACATCTTTTTGTAATTGTTTTGTTTTTTTAATGTTGCAGGGAAGAAATTGCTAATTTTCTGGAGGCGTGCAGCCCTGAACGATTCCTGAGCGTTGTTCCTGTTAGTTTTTCATCATTGTTTATCTGCTTGTGGGACCCCTTTTTAAATCAAAATAGACACTTGTGGCCCGACACAATGGGCAGCATTGTTTCCCTGTGAAAGGAGAGCATGTGCTTTGCTAAAGCCGCACTCGCAGCGGCTAACCTCCGGGACAGCTTCTACATTCAGCTTTTGATTAAAGAGTACCGTTCTGCATGGATGGCTTCCTCCAAGGTGCCTGGAGGTTGTGGGAAAGGGCCCGGGAGTAAGTGTGGCCTCAATCCGGGGCCTTTCCCACCTCAGTGAATGGACTACAAGGACTTCAATGGTTCTGGGTCCAGCTTTGTCTAGAAGAGGAGATGGGGGGGCTCATTGTGGAAAGTCTGAGCAGGACTAACAGAAACATGTTGGGACAAATTTAATTCTGTGCAAGATTTAACTCCTCCTGCTGCTCCTCATGCAGTTACAGATGTGTTTAAGAAACATCAGCATCAAACTAACAACTTATATTTATAACAACCTGGAAAATGGTGTCTTTATTTGTTAAATTTGTCTTAAAACCCAAAATTTCTTGATTGTATCTTTTTATATTAACTATGATTTGCAACCATGTTTCAAAATGAGCTATAACAGTGTGTAAAATGCAAATGTTATAAAATGAAAATCAAGCAAATCTCATATTTCATTATAACATCTCAAATGTTAAAAAGCAAATCGTAATTTGTTTCCATTAAGATGTTTTAAATTGGCACTTTCCTGATAAACGTAACATTTCAACGCGCCATGGCTTTAGTGACTAGTTGGCAAACAGCATTCACGAGGGAGTCTCCAAAATGTTTCAAAACAGTCTCAATTTCCTTGATTTTTTTGTTTCATAGCTTCAGAACCTTTAAATGCTGATGTAGGATGAGGTAAAACATATATATTTAAATCCTGTTCTTTTATAAGCCTCTGACAGTGCCTCTGGTAATCCAATATGAGAGGTTTAATTCTTATATTAATGCTGGTCTGTGAGATGGAAGCTCCTCTTGTTCCCTGGCTTACAGTCTGTGTTTGTGTGTGTGTGTGTGTGTGTGTGTGTGTGTGTGTGTGTGCGTGTGTGTGTGTGTGTTTGTGGAGTCGGTGACATTGTGGGATTTTCTGACATTTGGCATGTTAAATATATGCCATGTGGTTACTCAACCTTTTTAAGCTTCTTCCCTTAATACAGACTCCTCCTGCTGTTATTTAACACCAATTATATGATATTAATAGTAATAATCAGACTGCAAATAAAAGAGCTGGGGAAATGAGAGATCACAGACAAATTACTGCTCCTGTGTTCACTATTTAGGCAAAATATGTTTAAAAAGAAAAGATCAACATTTTATTTCCCTTAAACAACTTGGCAGCAAGGAACATCCTGACTTTTGTCCAATAACTGGTGAAAAAAGGCACCAAATCACGATCATCATCATCATCATCAACATCCAATAATATGACTGTATTTAAAAATATATAAAAGGTCTATTAGGAATAACCATGACTGTTTTCTATTAGTTCTTTTATCTAAACTCAGCCATGCTTTATAGCCAAGTATTGTGTTTTTACCTGAACAATATTTACAGATTAAATAAATGAATAAATTTGGATTTAAATTGGTGTAATTGCTGCCATCCACCTGGCTTCATTTCTCTATAACGTCTTGTAAAGGAAACACTTGAAACATGTTTCTTTTGCTTTGGAGGAAGTGACAGAAACCTTATATGGTAGTTTAACTCCAGCCGTCTTGTAGGGCAACTAATTTAAAGGATGCCTTCAAGGGTATAAACAACAAGGACTGGAAGGATCTGCATCAAAAAGATTTACCATTTTACTTTTTTCCTCAATAATTAGTGTCCTCTACTGTTTTCACATGGCAGTGAAGTAATTTAACTACACTGCAGTCACATCTGCTTTTCATTGTCATAGTTCCCTAATTTGCACGGCCTCCCTTGTTGCTGTATATCACCCCGCTCCCCGCGGAGCTCACAATAAACCCTGATTGAACTTTGTCGCCACGCATTACAAAAACATGAGCCGAAATCCACATGACTCAGAAAGAACAAGCAAAAGACTTTGAAATCTTTTCGAGTGGGAAACTGAAACAGGGCTAATTAGTTGCTAATAGACTTCTGGATGCTGAGCAAACATTCATTAAAATACTAATCAACAACAGATGCAGAGCACTGCAGAGATGACTGAAGGAGTTTGGGTGCTGGATCTGTGTGGGGTATTAGATTATCAGACATGACAAAGCTCAAGGGGATTTGAACATTGTAGAGGAAAAGAGGGTTTTTGTGTGGAGCATGTAAGGAACAGATAACACAATTCCTTCAGGCCCATAAAGAGAGGTAGCACAGGACTGGCTAAAAGGATGAGTTTGTCTAAAATCCAAAGGGCGTTTTTACTTCTTCACACAGTCTATTTGCATCAGCTGATACAAGCTTTCAGTCATATTGTCTTTAAATTACTGCTGTTCTTTCAAGTCTGACCTAATCTCATTGTTTTTCTGTTAAATCTGCACTACAATCAGTTTAACTCTTGTATCTCTTCAAAACTGAATGTTTATAAAGCATTTCAAGTTTACTGGATTAATGAAATGAATGAATTTCTGTAGCATACGGCTTCCTTCTGATCAGTTCTTGAAGGAATATGTAGCTCGCTGCTTTGCAGAGACAAAGTTTTTAACAAAGATCTGTTATAGGGCTTGAAGTATGTGTTGGGGATGATGAGCCATTACTACTTGTGCACCAAATTTTAGCTCAATATCTATAAAACTGACTGAGTTGAAGCCATTTTTGTGTTTGCCAAGGTTGATTAGCTGTGGCAGCCATCTTGAATCAAGTTGACCTACATTCAGTGATTAATGTCATTAAAATTTGTCCTCTTGTTCATGAGATGTCTTGCTAACAAACAACTGACAGTGATTTTAAAGCATAAAAACTAATGGGAGCAAGTTCTGCATGTGTGCCAGCAGTTGAAAAAAAAAATGAAAATCTGTCACCTCCTGGCAATAATAAAGCAATTAATAAAGATTTTAAATATTTTTTTACTTGTGGATTTCATCTTGTTTCAGCCTTTTACAAAAAATGTATTAAAGATTGCTCTTTTGTTATCCAAAATACTGTTATCATATTGAAGAAAAATTACAAAGTGACTTATGTTTAAACAGGTTAGGTGTAATAAAGATAATACTGTCTTTAAAACAATTCTGATCTTGTTACTGCTTGATTTATCAAGTTTTGAGGTTTTTGCAGTTTTGTCCCAGAGCTTGTTGCGTGGAAACACTAACAGAAAACATGGCTGATAGCCAGCTGTGAGAGCTGTCCTCTGTCGCCCTGCTGGGCCATGCTTGTCTGTTCAAATCCTGTGGGAATTAAGATAAACCTGAGAGATCGCATCTTCGGTCCTCCAGCTTATTTACCCATGCTGAATTTTAAACTTTATTACACTTCTGTGCAGCAAGACTGTAAGTTATATTTAGAAATACATGAAAATATCAGATACTTTCATAAAGTCACTGCATTCAGAGGAGTTAAATTCAGCTTCTGCACCCCGGTGTCCTTTTGTGTCACTGAAGGAGGAGGAGCAAAGGTCCCTGCATCTAACCCCTGCCCGAACAATGGGAGCTTGGCGTGGACAGCCCGAGGTGAAGCCATCTGCCACGGCGAGAGTGGAGTCTCTTTGTCAGCTATTGTGGAATGTGGAAGCAGATTGATGAAGGCCGGCTGATTCCTTCAGGCCACGGCCTGCAGAGGAACCACAGGGAACTCCCCTCTCCTTCTGTCCTCACATCCAGCAGTCATGTGACTCAACAGATACTTGAATCTGGGAAAGCGAGAAGGAGAATCGTTCTGAGAAGCATTCATTCATTTTCTTTACCGCTTTTTCCTTCCTGGGCAGAGGGGGAGCCGATCTCCAGTGGTCATTGTGCAAGAGGCAGGGGACGCCCTTGACAGGTCACACGTCCATCACGTGGCCACTCAGAGACAAACAACCATTCACACTCATATTCATACCTAGAGACAATTTAGAGTTCCCAGTCAACCTAACATGCATGTTTTTGGTGTGTGGGAGGAAACCAGAGTGTTCTGAGAAACCGATATTATAAAATAATGCCACTTGTCATTTAAATGCAATCACATTTTTGTTTTGAACCTTTTCAGTAGCTTAAAACAACATTCGAGAGATTTTCCTCTAGTTTACTTTCAGGAATTCTCATAATCTCTTTTGCTATGTTGCGTAGAAGATGCAGGCTGGATTCCTGCAGGACAATACTGTGTCCCCAGAGTGTAGGCGATGACCTTTAACCTTCTCAGCAGGTGGGGATGGATGACCCTTATTGAAAGGACTGGCTTTTGGATTAGGTGGGTCAGTGAAGCAGGAGGGGGGGATAGGGCAGATGTTGTCCGAGGAATCCTCCAGGGGAAAGTGTGCCGCCACTGAATGAAAAGGGGTCAGGGCTAAAAAAAGGCGTATCACTGTCACGGAAAAAACAAGAGAGAAAGCTTCAGGTTGTCATGGCAACACGCCGCATCACTGCAATGTCTGTTCTCGAGAACAAAGCTGTGTTTTATTTTGCTTTTGGAAGCAGATGAATTGCAGAGTTTTATAAATGCTTCGGAACACTTTTGGTGCTGCAGCAGCAATGAAACAAAAGAAAGCACTAACTATGAATTACCTTAAACTTAAATATTAGGATTATTTTACCCTCCATGCATCACTAAAAGTTGAATTAACCATTGTTAAAAGTAAATAACTGAACATTCGATGTGCTGCTTTGAAATATGTGAATTCATATGACCACGTTCGCAGGAGCATTTGAAAAATGTCCAAAAATCACACAGGTGGGAAACGTGTGCAAAATGTGTCTCACAGATTTTCACATGTGAAATTCATATTCATGTGGCACCAATTTATTTATACAACTATATTTTAAAAAAAACTACATTGTAAACTTTTCTATAATTTAAAAAAACATATTGTAGTAAAAAGAAAGAAGCATTTCTCAAACAAGCACTATAATTAACCCTGACCACACAATTTAACCTACAATAAAACCCCTAAATGTTTGAGGATCTTTCTGCTGCAGAGCTTTAAAGCTGTGGGGTGCAGGAGAAATGAGGAGATAAAAAGCACAGCTTGTTGTCCGTTTTACTGTGAGTCATTTCCTTTAAAGGGATGGTTGGAGAAGAAGGAGACTTTCTGCTGATGATCAAACCCCAATTATCTACAGAGAGGACCATAAATTATTTGCTTTGGCTGAGTGAGAGGATGCCCAGTGACTCAGCTGGAAGAAAATATTTAGCTGAAAATCTACCAAACAACAAAATCACAATTAAAGCTTTCAGCATCAATGACCAACGGGGCATGTGGTAAATCGTAAAACTCTAAGTGCTGAAATTAATAAATCACGCTTTATAACACCACAAAAAATGTGTTCCTCTCAAAGATCGCATTAAGGAAGATTAACCTTGAGTAATAAATAGTTTTAAAGGGGAACAACGTGTTACCAGACTTTCACAGAAGCACTTTTGAGTTGGGAAAAACATGCCCTCGCAGTCTTGTTTTTCTGCATGATCTGGGCAGTAAAATAATCGTTCCAGGAGTCTCCATGTTTCTACAAAAGGCCTTTTCTGCGACAATGCCTTTTGGCCAAACGCCTTCCTCTTTTACAGAAGCTGTCAGTCTCATGACGCATGACATTTGTATAACATTACTGGGGTCACAGCCCACAGTCAAGAGAATGAAAGAAAGTAAGTCAAAGCTCCTAACAACTCTGAGCCAAGAAGAAAGTGTAGGTCAGCTTACACTTAGATATGCATCTTCAGCTAAAGATTAGCCAAAAGATCTGAAAGGAACCCTCAATGTGACCATTTATTACTCTAAAGAGCTGTTGTTGAAGAAAACGTAGGAGCAAAAAGAGTTTATGACATCAGTATCTTTATTTGACAATTCAAAACTCAGCATGCTCTACAAGGAATTCAAGAAAAAAAATGGTTACTGTAGTTCATGGCATTAAAAAAGGTTAAAAAAAATGTTACAAATTGTACAAACTTTTCAGTCAGTTATGAATTATGGGATGTTTGTTGCACTGCTCAGTATTTGTACAAGGTTTTGGTTACACCTCCTCTATAATCCTCACAAAAAAAAAAAATACAGTAGCTCTGCAGATCTGCAAAATCCAGAGTCTTGGCATCTGACAAGTCTTGAAACATGAAACAAATCTGCAGCTTCCTCAGTATTTTTACAAAAACACCAGTCATAATAGTACACCGAGGAACTAAGGTCTATAAAGTAGGTAAAATAAAACCAGCTGAATCTTGTATTTTAAAGCTTGTATCTCCCTGGGATGCAATTGTTAATAACACGTTACAAACAGGGAAGTCTTTGCGAGGGAGATTACAAAATGTCTTGTAAGGTTCATAACTCTGAATCACAAGGCCTTTCGCTTCTGTCACAGGCATTTTGAAAATGTCTGAAAAGGTTTTGGGACAATTTTTTTCTCAAAATAGACACAGAGTTTCTGTGGGCGTCCGGAACTCGTCTTAAACACTTCTCAGTTTAGTTTCCATGAGACAGAATGCGAGACGAATTTGTGAAACTCTGGCAACGGCTGTAAACTTTATGGCCCAAAAATATTCAAATTCTGATTAAGTTACTCAAGTGACAGACTCACACAAACATTCCTACTCATAAAGGAAAATTTGTCACAAAAAACTGGCCAACTTGATGATTGGTGGCCTGTTTGTGTGTAGCCGGAGTTATTCTAAAACCTTTATAAAAAAATGTGACAAAAAACAAAGTGATTGTTGTTTTACACAAAAGCCACTTCAGCACCATCTTTAAATCCATAAAGCAGAGCATCTGACTGAAAACTGACTCAAAAATCAGGGAGTGATAAACAAACTTGACTGGTGCTGTTCTGGACTTCCTCTTTTCCAGACAAAGCAAGAAGATATGTCTCTGAGTCACTGCCTTATGCCAAAAAGGATACAGGTACTGCCGTCAGACCTCCACCAGCCAACACAAACATGGAAACTTCATCACTGCCTGAGCTGAACGGAGGGAGGAGTGCTTTCCTCTTTCCAAATCCTCCTCTGAAAGGGTCTTCGTCCTTTGACATCTCTTTGTCTCTTCAGTGTTGACGGAAAAGGTTCTGGTTTCCCGAATCATCACCGCTACATGATTGGTCTTGGCCAGAGTTTGCATGACCCGGCAAACTGTGACCTCAGCTGAGGAAATGTGACCATAGGTAGACACATTCAGGAAAAATGCATGCTGAGAGTTTTGCTTTTGTGCCTATGAATAAATGTGGATACTTCTTTCTGTAATATCACTAAAACATTTTGTGGATTCAGTAACAGATCTGACAAATGTTGTGGTACAAATGAGCAGATTTCTTTTATTTTATCCACTTTAATGTTACTTTTCTTGTCCCACTTGATGTTTAACAGATCAAATTAGTCTTCAGACATATTTATCCCCTGAGGAAGTTCTCTGTTAAGAAAAACATGACATCAGCCAGCTTTAGACTCTGATACCAAACTCAGCAATCTTTCCAATCATGCTGTTGTGTTTGACTTTCACATGGCAAATTTACCCGCATCATATATCACTTTTTAAAAACCCTGCTGTCATGCTTACACGAGTTAGCTCTGTGTAAAGCTCTAGAAAGAATGTTTTGTTTAAAAAGGCCTTTTGAGATGATTCCCAGTAGACATTATCTCTAATCGGGATCTTGTCTGTGTGTGCGAAGACTGGAATAACAGGATAAAATACTGAGTAGGATGTGAGCCGCCCAACTATGACCTCCATCTGCTCAGCTTCCTCTCCAGTCTTCCCGGCCTGGACTCCCTTCAGGCTGCTAAAACGCGCACATGCCCACTGGTCCCCAGTTCTGCCTCCCGTCATACAGATCCTCTGACCCCTGTAGTGTTTCTCTGTGGTGCTAAGGTCACGGACCCTCGTAGTCAACGCTTTGTTGCAGTTGGGCTGCTGCCGCCAGAGATATTAATCTGCAGTCATGGAGCAGGAAATCAAAAATAAACTGTAGACCAGGCTAAATTAGTGGGAACAGCTTTTTAATCCACTTCTGTATAACAGAAAGTAACAAACTTGTTTCTCAAGAAACATGTGAGATCATCTTAAGAGAGGAAAATCATTTAAAGACAAGACAATGTGGGAAACTGACTTAATGGGGTGCTTTACTTTAAGCAAACAAGCAGAAATTGATGGAATTTTCCAGATTCCCCAAAGTTATTACAAATCTTTGACTGGAAGCCATGATTGTGTGACTTGTACTTGTCAAGATATTTTGGTAAAAAAAAAAAAAAAAGAATTATGATACCTCACCCCACATCATTTTACTGAAATCTATCCAACATGTGGAATAAATTTGATGTCATGGTGCATATCTCTGCCGAGTCAAACACTTCCAGCTTGAATGGAAAACGGGGTTCGGTCTGTTGCATCGTTCAATCCCCTGAGGAAGTGTGCGCATCAGTGCAATCAGAGGAAGTTTACTCTGCTGCTCAACAGATTACTGTTTCTGTTGGGGCCATGGCTGTGATTCTGGGGACAGTTGTTCTACTCAACCGTGGTTCAAATCGGAAACTTTCAAAGAACAAAAAGTCATGTTCTTTTCAGAGACAGAGACTTTCTCCTGGCACCCAGTACAAAGAAGCTATACTTATTTATTGTTTTTATTTTATTTTTTACTCTACTCCCATGAATCTTAACATTCTGCATGCTTTTTGACATGAACCTCTTGGGTTTTTGCTATTTGTCTGAGAATGACATTTTTTCTTAGTTTGAGTTTTCATTACAGAGAAACCACGTTAATTTACCACATTTTTCACATGTTTCACACCTTTTGAGCACATGGGATAACATGAGCATCTTCAAAATGTCCCAAAATCACATGAAAAATGTGCAGAACGTGTGTTTCACATCTTATTTTACCATGTAAAAATATGTGGGTTTTAACAATTGAAGGTTTTATTATTTTTGTTCCAAATTCAACCAGGAAACATGTGCAAAACAAGGTTTTAAAATGTTTTTCACAGGGTAACAAGTCACATCATAATCCAGCCCAGTTCCCGTAGACACCTGGTACTTAATTGGACCTAAACCTGGTACTTGCTTGATATGTACCATATCAGGTAAATTACATTTATCATTAACTGTTTTTGTAGCTTTGGTCTCAAGCTTTTGTACCACAATGCTATGCATGTGTGTAGCTATCAGATGCATGAGCTACTAGGTCTCATATTACAAGTTTCACATGTCCAAAACAAGCCAGCAGGAACCATTAAAAAAGGAATTAAGCTCATGTAACTTTCAAGCTCAATTAAACACCAACATAGGGTACATCCGCCTGTGTGCTCTTTCAAGAAATATTTTGCTATAAGTTACAGAACACCATCACGTCCCTGGAAGCATAACAAACATCAGTTTCCTTTCTTTGAATTCTGGTGGTCCTACAGACAGCCCCTGTCTCAAGATAAGGGGGGTTGCTGTTTGTTTTACTGAGACAGAAAAAATGTAGCATTTGTTTTTGTTGTTTTTTCTTCTTTTGGTGGATTGTTTGGGATTGGTTGTTATCTCCATTGTGTTTTACACGCTGCAGTGAAACAGAGATACAGTGACATTCAGTGTAACAGGGTTATCATCTGTGTCGCCTCAGCTTCTTGTGCTCTGAAACCCTTTTGTTTCTCAGGGAGGGGGTCCTGTAACCTTTAAAGACATTTGTCAGCCAGGATTAAAGCTGCTTTATGTTTTTTCAGTGGAAATGTGACTTATTTTTTGCAAAAACACATCATTTACAAATATTTTACTAGTTTTTGTGACAGTTAATTTATTTAAAACGTTGGCTTCAAAAGGGCTTCATAAGTCCTAATATGTATGCAGTAAAGTCATTTCTTTAAACATTAGCATTTCCTTACTGAGTTTTTCTGTGGATGAGCATTTTGTATGTCAGCCTGCAATGTAATCTTCTCCTAAAACTCCCAATAATTAAATGATTGTGGGAGATTACATTACACATATATTAAAATGATTTAGAGTGTGTTATTTGCCAATCTCTAAAGGCAACAAACATCCCCAGATTTCATGAGCTATGAATCATGAAGTTCAGACACTTAAACTGATAGTTTGTCCAAATGTGCACAGTCACTCCTCCTTGAAGCATGTTTAGATAGAAAATTGAGCTTATATGTATTATAAAAGGCAGCCTTTGTAAGTCTTTTTAGGAACAACACTTATTTTTGAACCTGGTTTTGGAGATGTGCTTCCTCAGGGAGAACTAGTGGGTTTAGAGCTTCATTTAGTGTAATAAACTAGCGAAGATTTGCTTTATTTCTGGCAGCTCAGTGTTGCAACAATTTTTTTGTGGTTTGTGGTGTGGAGTCTTTTTTTTGTGGATTGGGCTTGCCTCCTAGAAAAGCCATTAGATCATATCAGATTTGTATCTGGGGAGCTAGAGGCTGGTGAACACTTCAGACTCATTGTCATGTTCTTTTTCCAATCCCAAAAGCAGTTTTTTTGTGGGTTTGCTGCTCTCCAGTTATGTGAACCCCAAAATGAAAGTTTTCCTGGCAGACCATTGCTTTATAACATACAGTCTGTTTGTTAATGGTCAGAATATTAAAGATGGGTGAAATATGGTCACTTCACTGCTTGTCTGAATAAGAACAGTATGGAAGAGTTTTAATTGTTGAATCTATTATACAGAGGAGATACACATTCAGGATTAATTTAAATGAAGAAAGTTTAATTAAACTGAGTGGCGCTCAGAGAAAACTGGGCCACTTTCAGAGTATCTAACAACCATGGTGGGAACTGAGGTCAAAGACAAACTGGATGGTGCGTTCCCATGGAAAGTCACCAAGAGAAAATTAAAGCAACAGACAAAGAACAATAAGAAGGATCTTCACAGCACTGTGGTTTGGTTAAGTAGGTTGTGTTAACTTCCTTTCAAATTGCAACTAACTGTGGTAACCCAAGGCAGCTTTATTTATGGACCATGTCTCCATATGGGGACATGCAGTGAATTGTTCTGCTGTGACAAAACAAGAGCACACGATAAATTAAATTTATCTGTAAACTGCTGGAAAGTAGCTGCAGACCACAAGCAGACTTATTTTCTGAGGGCAGCTGTCCTGAAAATCAAAGCAAACAGTTTAGCTGCTCACTACAGGTGGAGATCAGAAACAAGATCCACACGGAGAGCTCGATTACGCTGAGATTTCCCATGATTTTGCATCTCTCTCTGGGGAGAGCGAGTCCCTGCTCCAGCACTGCGTGGGTCTCTTAACCGTCATTATCATCGACGGGGGCCACAATAGTTCGGGAAGATGAGATAACACTATGAGCAGCGGAGCAGCAGGTGAGAGGCTCAGCGGGGCACGATTAGGTGTCCGGGTCCCAGGGTGTAGCGTTGCCTGGGGCCTCTGAAGCCTCGGCCCCACCATCTGCCAGGGTGAATTCCTCTTGCCGCAGAGAAAGCGCTCAATAGCAGCACAAACTGTTGCTGTGGGGCGTTGCTTGGAGTTTCTCCTGTTACCTTTTATCCAGAGAAGTGTTACACTCTGTAGTACTTCTGTTACACTGTCCAACACAAACTTCAAGAATGCAATAAAACAGACGATTAAAGCTAATCACTGAAACGTCATGAGGACTGGTCAAAGCAAAAATTCAGAAAGAAACTAAATCTGACCATTTTTTTAAGCTTATGGTCAATTTGACCTTAAATTTTAAAAATTGTAAGCAATATTTGTAAATGGCTGCCAACTACAAGGTGTAGCTGCATCAGGGGCGTCAAACTCAACAAGGGGGACAAAATTAAAGACTTGGTCCTGGCTAAGTGCCAACCTCCATCAAAATGTCTGGAAAGACTTTAATTTTCAAATGTAATAGGCCAAATTATTCATACAGAAATACAAGTTACCTTTGCCCAATGGTAGAGTTTTGAACAAACATAATTTTGTTTATAACTTTTCTTGTTAAAGACCAAAACATCAAAATTTAAAAGACACATCGTTAGCATTTAGCTTTCAGCCTTTTGTTTCTATTTATTTATTATTTTTAAGTATTACATGTCATCACAATCCATCAAAATCAACCAAAATGTGCAGCTATTAAAATTTTATTTTTAAATCAGAGAAATAAACTGAATGACTTTGCTGAAATTTAAGCTAAAAGAGGCAAAGCACTAGCTAAAAGGTAAATAAAGCTAAAGACTAGCTGAAAGCTAAAAGTAGCATAGTACACTGAAGCAGATTTTAAAGAGAATGATGCTTTTGAAGAAACTGAAGAGACCTCAGTGTATTTCTATGGGGAAGATATTTGTAAATAAAGGGAATCATTTTTGAAAAGTATAAAAGTTACAAAAGCAAAAGTCACAGTACTCATCTTCTGAACAAGCTGAATATTTTAATTAGATTAGAATGAAAGACTACTAAAAAACTCAAATTTTATGTCCTGTTTTAAAGTTTTGTAAGCAAAATGAGAAACAATAGCTGGGCAGTTCTGATACATTTAATAGTTTATCTCATGAGCCAAAAATAAACCCCATCTGAAAATAAAACCGGTTATATTTGCAGTCCAGATTCTCCTTCTCTTCTGGATTGCACAATGAGGGGGTCATCACTCAGCAGGAGCACACTGAAGGGCCCCACAGTGACAGCCGTACTGGATGGTTCACACATGACCTGGGAGCGCTGCTGCACACTACACCCTGTCCTGTGATCTGCCAGCACTGACCCCCTCTTTGATCTGACAGCATGCTGTAAAACAGGAGATGCCTGCTGCACTCACACATGCCAGACATGCAGTCTTGCCTGACAGACAGGCATGAGCACAGCTGGACACGAGAGCATATTGAATTAGGAGCTGTGGCTGCAGATTTAGGATGTGGTTGCATGGTTCTCGTGTTACCAGGCGGGGCCAGGTGAGCAACGGTCAATCGTGGTTTTTTGTAATGAATACCCTCTGCAGGAATCAGCTGGGCAAGATTATTTTATCCTATAAGTACTTTCACACATATTTAAATAAAAAAAAACAATCAGTTTTATCATCACGATTCCTGCAGCTGACAGATGAATCGACAGAAACAGAGATGCGTTTGCAACCATGATAAGTTTGCAAATGAAAAGCGGTGACCACATGTGTTCAAATGCTTAAAATCAGTTAGGATATCTGTGACCAGGAACTCTGACCTTGAAGCAATAGATCCTAACATGCTCATTATTCTACCACCATATCTACTTTCACTGGCTTTAAATGCGCGCCAGCCTTCATGGTCCATATTTAATGATTGTTTGCTGCACATGTAGATCACCATATTTTTGTCAGTGGAGCTCATTTTAATAAAATGCTGTTGAACACTTGTCTGTTTTTGGCTCCAGAACATTGGCTGTCTTTGTGCAGATCTGAAAGGCTGACGACATGTGCAGATGTGAAGGGCGACTCGGGGCTGACCTTAGTGGAGCTTACAGTGTTCTTGTTGTGCACTCCGGCAGTAAGCTGCTGGGGAGAGACGAGGTTAATGGCTGCGTATTAAATGTCAGCAACAATTACTGTAAATGTAGTTCGGTGGTAAACAGCAGGATAAATGAACTCCTCCAGAGACTAAAATGGGGAAAACTTACATTAATTCATCTCTTTAGATCTTAATGAACAGTAACACATTGAAAAACAGCTTTTAATATTGAAAAATGTACATATTGTGCAAAAAGGATTTATGCAGTTTACTGAAACATATTTAAATCATGTAAAGTAAATATATTTTCTGTTTATGATTTGACTACATTAAAGGCCTAGCTCACCAGAGTTTTTAGACTAAGATCATCTTATGTTAAGAAATGACAGAGTTGTGGCTGTTTTGATCAAATCTTGGAAAAAATACTATGCATGATCTCATGCAATATTGCTAGCTCTCATGTGATCTGTTAGCGCCAGAGACAGTGTTGAGGATGACTCTTAGCTGCTACCACATCAAAATTAATCTCAATAACTGTAAAAATTACTGACCTCTAGCCATTTTTGTGTTGGCTATGATTAGGATAAGTTCAAATGCCAGTGAGTTGAAAATTGGAAAAATTGCAAACTGTGTCAATTCAAATTTTTTGTCCATGTGAAAAAATATCAAACTAATTTATAGACAGATTTTAAACAAACTTACAGTCAACAAAAACCGTTACAAATGTGTGCAGAACTGTGTGCAGTCTGTTTTTTGTGTTTACTGAGTCAACCACAGGCTCCATATGACATGGTCTCCATCTGTTCAGTCCATCAGTCTGATCTGCTTCTGCTTCTGCTGGAAAAACACTCTGACTGCTGCTGACAGCCTCTACACTATGCAGCACAAGAGTCCAGCATGGGGGACCCTATAACCACCCTCTGGGCCACCAACCCCCCCCCCCCCCTGCTGGGCCACCAGAAGGTCTCTGTTTTGATTGTGGTCATTACCCTCATTGGCTCGACCCTCTGAACCAACATCCATGCTGCTGGATACACAAGTAAGTACGCCTCCAAGTATGCTCCATGACACTGAGTAAACATGTTTGCAAACCGGAGGGAGGTGAGGTGAGACGGTTCGCAGCCACAGACAGAAGACAGACATGGATGGATGGTGAGGGAGGTCAACAGGAATGGCCGTCAAGAAAACCCGTGTTAGGATGCTGTCAGAGGGTTGTTTGGAGACGCCACGGTGCACTGGAACATGTTCCATATCACTGAACGGAGTTTTATTTGAGAGGTTTTCATGTCTTACTAACATCGCGTCGTGTTGAGCTGCCAGCTTGTGACAGAAGGTGCTATAAATCAGGATCTACAAAGTTCACCTTCGCCTTTTGCTGATGTCTCCATGTGGACCATTTGAAGTTGTTTAGCAAAAGCTTGAGACAGAACAGGACTGAAGATTAACATCTACAACTGATTAGCTTTTAGTTTTAATCTAATTTAACATGGCTGCCACAGATAATGGACATTAGCCAACACATAAATTACTAGAACTCTGTCAATTTTACATAAATTGAGCTAAAACTGGGTGTGGTAGTAGCTGAGCCCAATCCCCAACATATACTCTGAATTTTGTTTTCAAGGTTTGATCACAATGGATACAACTCCATCATTTCTCAACAAAGGGTTATCTTAGACTAAAACTCCGGCATTAAATCTAACATTCATTCAAGGAATGCCAGTCTTGTATTTTTTCCCTTGTAGTCCAGTTTTACCAATTGAAGGGAGATTCAGTATTTTAACATTAATTTAAAAATAAATCAGGTTTTGTCCCGAATTCCAGCTTAAATAGACATAAAGCTGTCTCCATCAGGTGCATCAGAAGCCTTGCAGAGCTTGAAGCTTGTCATTTGCAAAAAGGCCCACATGGATCAGCTGATATCTCCGTCTGAAATCAGCATTCATCACAGTTTGACAGCCAGCTTGGGTTGATTATTTCTGCTCGTACATTTTCAGGAATCAGAGCTCTGCCCTCAAACAAACATTATACATCGGACCATAAATGCACTCATGTGGTCTGCTGGGCCGTCATGCTCCCTGGGGGGGGGGGACTCTGATTGTGAGAGGAGCCTGTTATTCAGAGAACATCCTGATGAAGCCCTCCCACCCTCCTGCAGTGTCTATATTGTGAAGAGGAGCTGGGAAAGCCCCGGAACAAGACAAGCTGGGACTCTGCTGTTTCTGTAAACACATTGTGCAGGGCCACACAACCAAAACAAGTGAAAAAACTGTAATTGAAGAAAATATTTGTTGCACATACTGTGTGAAAGCCTTTGAAGAACAGATGGTCACTCTGCTAATCATTAAATGACTGAACTACTTACACGGCTGAGCTCACATTAGCCACTTTTTCCTCCTCACATCATCACCATATGGTCCACTTGAACATTGGGAAAAAGCTTCTACTGCATCATTATGTTAATACACGCCCCTGCTTCATGAACAGACGGTGGTGGGTGGATGGGTGGGGGGCCCTGACTGATTCCCATACAGAAAAAGCCCCCTTCTCAAGCAAAAACAGGGACGGATGTAAATGAATCAGCTGATGCAGACAGGCCTTGAATGCGCCGTGATCCATGCTTGTTGGTCCGTTTGCATGAGCTTATGTGGATCTCAGACACTGCCGAGCATCACTGTGACTGAAGTGGGTCATGTCAGAGCCAGAGCATCATCGGCGACAAGAACGCTTCAGAACACAAAAGATTCATTTACATTTTACAGATAGTTTTCAGAAACAACTGCAGGAGTTTCAAGCTTATAAGAGCTTGGCTGATAATAAGCTCGGTGACAATTAATCGACTTCAGAGAAGTTTCCGTTTGCTTGCAATGAGTTTGACTTTGGAAACATGAGTACAAGTTCAAGCTTATTTTTTAGAGTTTCAAGTTGTTCAAATGTGCAATTTCAAGATAAAACTCCACATTTTTATTTTAAAAAGGGAGTTTTACCTCACTATACTTTAGCACAAAATATTTTCTTTGAATCTGGAAGTTTTAACCTAATCGTCATTTCTTCTACATAAAACATCTCAGACATATAATATCATGTGATCATCAGTCCTCTGTTGCTCACAGTTCAAGAAGTTTATAGATCTGATTTATAGTTTTGGGCAGCAACTGTTTGAGACATTTTACTCTGCATTTCTATCTGCCTTCTGTTAATTTGGCAGTCAGGGAGTGACAGATATAAGACTGTGGTAACCATGGCGACTCTAATGAGCCACTGGCAGCAGCTTTAACATTTTTTTTTATCTTAGTTCTCTTTACACTTCTTATACAGTTTATACATCAAAATGTCAGTGTTGTTGCTTCGATTATTACGAAGCCATGTTGGATTTTTGAGCTGCAGCTGAATTAACACACATTTTTGAAGAACATTTCTGTTCTTTATTGTGTTTGTAAGCCAGCTTTATTTCCTTGTAATTTTTCCATGAGTCTCAGAGCACAAACACAAAATGAGTTTCTTCACTGCTTAAATTTGTAACAATTTGTTGCCCTCTGCTGGCAACATCTACCCTGCAGAAATATAAAAACACTGAACCACTGGGAGGCGCAGCTGCAAACACGTTGATGGTTTTATCCAAATTTAAACTATGTAACTTGATGTTTATCATTACACAGCTTTTCTTAATATATCTTACCTCATTTTGTTTTTACCTTTCACAGTGTTTGAATGCACTGGCTTTTCTGTAAGTCATCCAGACGACTTTAATGCTACATAAAATCAAAATCTAACTGCATCTAACAGGAGTCATTTGGTCTCACTTTTGTTTAAAAAAGAATCATGAACATTTTGACGCAAACTGCACATCCACTTCATTCTACAATCAAAACACTTTAGCCATCATTTCGTTCCTTCTTAGCCTTGTAAATGTTGGGAAAAATGAGACTTAATATGAAAACTGTCATAAAACCAGAAGTAGAAAGTTGATTGTGTAGTTTGTGAAGCAGGATGTCAGCTGAACACTTTCAGCCTTTCAGTGACAGGATCTCTGCTTTTCCCTGTTCCAATAATTTACAGCAGGGATTTTTGATTTCATTTATTAATAAAATGTGATTATAGGGCTTTACTAGTGTCGGCTCTTCACTGCACTTCAAAGTGATTTCTCTGCAGATTAAATTGCCTGGGTCGTAGCCAAATTACTCCACTTTCACTAATGATCCTCAAAATGTCAACCAGCTGATGTGAAACAGCTGGTCAGGCTGATTTTCAGGAAATTTTGAGAAAAAACCTGTTTATAAAATCATCCAGATTACACTGAGTTAGTCTAATATTAAGTCACCAGTTTGAACTGGGAATAATGGCTTTTCTTGAATAATTCATCAACTACTTCTACAACTAGAGGTATTAGTATTTGGTTTAATGCAATCCACAAGCACTTATCTTTAACTCAAATAAAATTGCTGATTTATTTTCTGTTTACTAAATGTGAAAGTCAAATGTAATAACATTTAAATCCTAATTGTTCACAAAGTAAAATTTCAAACAGGGAAAAATGTCAGTGTCCCTTGTTGTCTGACATTCAGAAACAGAGCTAACAAGATGTATATTAGTAGAACAGAACATAAAATCAGTTCATATTAAATTAGTATGAGTGAATTAATTATTTGATGCTCTTCATATGCAATGTAGATTTTGTTAGAAATAAAACTTAGTACATTTAATCTCCCATCATGAATACTTTTAAAAATGCAAAGAAAAACAAAGTTTTTTAAACAAGATTTTCTTTATTTGACAATGAGACAAGTTGGCCAGCTGCAGCCTTCCTGTTCAGAATCACACCTAAAACTTCTGGAACTGCTTCTTGGCTCCTGCAGCCTTTGTCACCTTGAGGACGTTAAACCTCACGGTCTTGCTGAGGGGTCGGCACTCACCGACAGTCACAATGTCTCCAACGGTGACGTCTCTGCAGGAAAACAGTCAGAGAATTAACGTAAACAAAAACCTGAATATCTGTGCATGGCTTAAGTGGATAAATGTTCTCTCTACAGGTAGGAAACAAAGCAAAACTGCATCAGTATTTGCCAAAGGCAGTGTCGTCAGAGCTTCATGAGCTTGGAAGACCATCGTGAGAAAAAGCATCATTTGCAGTCAATTTAGATCAAGAACCAACAATTACACATCAAATGGTTTCTGATATATATGATGTTACAATCCAAAACACAAATCTTAGATACATTATATTGCATCCCATTCTAAAATGTAGATATTTCAGGTAAAATCCCTTGAAGGATACATTTAGTCATTTCAAGTTTTCTGTAATGTAACAAAGCTAAAATAAGAGCATTCAGAGGTGGATTACCTGAAGCATGGTGACAGATGGACAGAGAGGTTCTTGTGTCTTTTCTCAAAGCGGTTGTACTTGCGAATGTAATGCAGATAGTCACGTCGGATGACGATGGTCCTCTGCATCTTCATTTTGGTCACCACACCTTCAGAACACAGATGACGTAAACTTTTACCCTTACAGGCTCGTGCAGACATTGTGGAGAAAAGCCAAGTCTCTGGAGATTTACAATAACTGGATATTTATGTCACTGGACTGCATCAGCATTGCCAATAGGCATTGTCGTCAAAACCCAGAAGGCTTGGAAGACCATCGTGAGAAAAAGCATCATTTGCAGAACAGTGATAAAAACAAGAAAGTGTAAACTGCATGCCATTTTCTACTGATGCTGTCAACATCAATTCTCAAAATTTAACAGTGTCCTGGTGGAAACATACAAAGTTAAATGTAATCTTTTGGTTGAGTTTTCTGTTCTTATAAAAGATTGTTAAAATAGTTATGGCTTCATATTAACAGTGAAGTAATTTGCAGCAGTGCCATGGTGTATGTAGGAAAACCTGCTTAGAAGTAATTTACCAGAGAGGATACGGCCACGGATAGAGACATTTCCAGTAAAGGGGCATTTCTTGTCAATGTAAGTGCCTTCAATAGCCTAAGGAAGAGGAAAAAAAGGAGAGTTATTACGGTTATTACTCAATCATCCCCATCCCAACATTATCCAGAGATATTTTGACTGCATCAGTGTTGCCAAAAGGCGCTGTCGTCAGAACCACGCAGGTTTGGAAGACCATCGTGAGAGCATCATATGCAAATGAACATTTACACTGGATTAACTGCCAAAGACAAACAATTTCTGGGCCAATTTCTTACCTCTCTTGGGGTTTTGAAGCCCAGCCCGACACTTTTGTGGTAGCGAGGGATTTTCTCTTTGCCCTCCTTGACACCCTCAACAGCCAGAACACGCTTCTTGTTCTGGAAGATTATGGGCTGCTTCTGATAAGCCCTCTCGGTCTGAAAGGAAACAACACACAAGATGACACTTTCAACTACAATTCATTAACGTATTCATTCTGCTTCCAGACGACTTGTTAAGCCAAAAATTACTTCCTCATTCAGTAAAACTGCTTTAGTGAACGTTCACAATATAAACATAACATTATTAGATAACATGCGTAAGTGGAAGCGCTACACTTGAACAAAATAAGCTAAAAGGCAGGGTTTAATTAATAGAGACCTAACTGGAAGCATAGGCTAACAAGGTTAGCAACCCGGCTAGTTTAGCATTACACGAGGGGATGCGGATCGACAATAAATCGGATTTATATATGTGTGAATAACACTTCAAACGGCTCAGTGAGACGAGTAACGTCAACCCAACGGGCTTTACTTCACATTAGCTGGATAAAAATCTTGTAAGGAGGGATATTTTTCGATTTAATTTCACCACGCCGCGCCTGGGTACATACTTGTACGTCCGCCATCTTTGCCAGCCGAGTCGTAAAGAGGCCTGAGGATGCGTGCGCAGAACGGATGTCGGTGAGAAAAAGGAAATGACGTTTCGGACAAAACTGACAGATTGAAAAAAAAAATCCTTTCAAAATAAAAGACTTCATACTTTTCTAACCGCGCGACCAAAGTTTCTCTTTGCAGCGAGTAAATCGGCAAAACACTTTATTTACTTAATTGAACAAGTATTTGTTTGTTTGTTTACTTATTTTAATTATGTTCTGAATTTGAGAAAAAAATATCTGCGTTTTACACTGTTTTGCATATCAGCAAGTAGTTCCAAAACAAACAAATTCCATATTTTTGCGTGTAAATATCGAGTTTAACCATTGATATATATACGTTCAGTAAAATTCCAATTTTAATGAAAAATATGCAGCCGGCTGAAATGTATAGTTTTGAACTCTATGTTGAAATGTCAGCAAATAAGGAAGTAGAAACCAAAACACAAGATGGCATCTGGGGGAGAAGAACCTGAAGGTGCTGGTCAGTATCGGTAAAAGTATTTCTTAGTTTTAAATCACACGAATTTGTGACAGTGTCTCTAATTAAGTAACAGACGTAGGAAATCTGATAAATTAACAGTTCGCTTTTGTTCTATGGGTGTAAAAATGATCGATTTGAGTTTGATCGACTTAATGAAAAAGTTTTTGTTTTGTTTTTCTTTTCTCTGAAAACCGACTGTAATTAAAGTCTCGTTCGTTACTTTACGTTCAACTAAGTGTTATAACTTTAAACTGATGGTTTTCTGGGAAGCGCAGTTTAAGTTTCAGTTTCAACTACAGGAAATGACTCGTGTTTGAACTTTGCCTTTCAGGATCTTTAACAGATCAGATCCTGGATCTGGGAATCAAGCTGTTAAAAGAGTAAGTACCTCTAAAAATGACTAAGGCTGCATCAGTTGAGTGTTTGTTTTAGTCATTTACCTGGGAAACTATATGAAGTTACAGATTTGTCATGTTCCCAGTTAAAATGTGCTGTGAGTAATGCTACTGAGAGCTTCACTTTTTTATTATTAATGTTCTAAGTTCATTATACAACTGAAACTGTTTCCAGTGTTTCACATTCAGTGCCATTATTTTCACTACTGGTTAAAATAGATTGTGGAGGGATTTTTTAAATTTATTTTTATAGTCTTTTGTTTAATTTGAATAGGAAAATGATGGTAAAAATATTTTTGTCCATTCATAACTTCCACACACATTCTGGCTGGGAGTTTGCAAGTACTACACATAGTTTCTTTTATAACATAATTTAGGTATGAGTCAGTCTGCATTGTAGTCACGTGGAAAGAAAATTGTGAATGGCTGGATGAATATTGAGAAACCATCTTTAAAAAGTCTTCATTTCAGTCCTTTCTTTTAAGCATGTGTTTTGAAAATGTGCATTCAAAGATGTAAACACTTGTTTTTCACGACAACCCCGATATTTCCTGTAAATTTCATCAAAATCTGTTCATTTGTTTTTAAGTAATGTTGCTAACAGACAGAGAGGCGAACCAACCAACACTACTGAAAACAACCTCCTTGGTGGAGGTAAAAAAAAAAAAAAAACTATATAAAACTAACAATTAGTTTGTTAGCTCATGAGCTACTTCTTTAATTCCACATTCCAGCCACACATGGTGATTTTTCTCCTACAACTAACTTTTTTAACACATCTTTCTTTAACCTAACATGTAAAACTACCAATAAATGACAGTGTTTTATTATAAAGCTTGTAATAATATGAATATTTTTTTTTTAGATGTAGCATTTTAAAACACTAAACACTAAATAAGTAGTGCTATCTTTATTTAAAGGATGTTTTGCAGCTCTGGCCAAGTTTTATTTATTCGAGAAAAAGAGCAGAAGAGGCTCTTTTTTGGTCGGAAAGATTGCAGACCCCTGATCTAGTGTGTTGTTTCCCTCATTTCAGTGCACCATTATGTGAAGATGCTGTTAAATTTAACATCAGAATATACCATAATGCTAACAGTGCACATTAACCGTAGACGGTTTGAGTTTAAATAAGAGAATTGATTAAAAAAACCTGCAAACAGCTTGACATAAAGACGGCTCTTTATGAGTGAAAAGTTTATCTACGCCTCATTTAGAACCACTGTCTGTTTTTAGGAGAGGCTGTACGGAAAGGCAAAGCAGGAAGTGCTAACAAGAGGCATTTCCTGCCTACAGGAGGAGTTAGTGGTATTAAATACATCAAAGAAATCAAAAGAGCATATTTTTATTGTGTTTCTGTGTCTTTCTGTGTAGTTTTATCTTCAGATATATTCAGCGACATGTAGAATCCATTACATTGTCCAGAGAGGACCTGGGTTCAGAAGAGCTGACGGAATCAAACCACAAGGAGGTCGCTCAGACCATGCAGCTGATCGCAGATGATCTGGATCGAAATGTACAGCTACAAACGTAGGCAGCCTTTCTGTGTGTCCGAGTTTCAAATTCTATCATAAATATTACATATTCATTCTTTCCCTGTGCTTTTTTTCCCCCTAGAATGATAAATGATCCTTCAATCCGACCTTCATTTGAAGTGTTTATGAACATCGCCTCCGTGATTTTTTCTGATGGAAAGTTCAACTGGTTCAGAGTGGTTACGTTCTTTTACTTTGTCTCTAAACTTGTCATCAGAGTAAGTGCAGTGCCTCTGTTACATCTTGTTTTCTGTTATATAATTATAACCCCACTTCCAAAAAAGTTGGGTCTATGTTTAAAATGTACATAAAAACAGAATGCATAAACATAAACATTTGAACTAAGAAACTGTACCATTTTTTGGAAAAAATAAGCTCATTTTGATCATGCATCAGTGCAGAACAGTATATACAGATTTTTAGCACAACATATCCTCCCATACAGATATCTTTTTCAAGGAAGGCCTGGAATTTCATATTTCAGCAAGACAACGCTAAACTGCTTGCTGCATTTTTTACAGCAGCGTGGCTTCATAGTAGAGGAGTCTTAGTGCTGAACTGGTCAGCCTGCAGTCCAGACCTCAAATTAATTACAAACATTTGGTGCATCATAAAGCAAAAAATCCAGCAAAGAAGACCCAGGACTGTTGACCGGCTGGAACCCTCCATCAGACCAGAATGGGACAACATTGCTCTCCCAAACCTCCATCAGCTGCTCTCCTCACTTCCTGGGTGTTTACAGTCTGTTGTTAAAAGAAGACAGGATGCTTCACAGTGGGAAACATGGCCCTGTTCCAACATTCTTTTTAGATGTGTTGCTGCTCTAAAATTTGAAATTACCCTAATTAAAAAAAATAAATATAATTTAATTGTAACATTTGCTCAAAAAGCAAATCTTATAAACTTATATTTTATTCACAGTGGAACATAGTAAACAGGAGATTTGCTTTTTGAGATTCATTTTTTTATTTACATTTTACACTAGATCCTAACTTTTTCAGAATTGGGATTGTATTCCAGAATAATGATCATTAACTCTTCCCAGGCTTATAAACCCCAAATTCTGGAACTCGTCAGAAAAATAATCAACTGGGCCATCGACTACCTCCAGGACAATCTGATCAACTGGATAAGAGAGCAAGGTGGCTGGGTAAGCAGATAACTAACAAATGCTGTTTAACACATCAATAATTAATCTATAAGTTCAAACATTTATGTCTTTTCTTGGTTTTTAGGAGGGAATTTATTCCTACTTTAGCACCCTGACATTGCAGACCTGGTTCGTTTTCCTGGCTGGGATTTTCACCGCTATTGTGGTCATGCGGAAGATCTGATGGGCACGCTAAGAGCAGGCAGGAGACAGACGGGGAAGAGCAACAACTGAGGGGATGGGAGCAAAAAAAAACCAGAAGAGGATGACAGGGTGAATAAGAGGAACTCGCTTTCAGTCTCCCCACTTAAGTGTGAGACTGAGAGCAGATCTGGCACTTTTACCTATGATATTAACTGGGTATCAAGCCCAGTTAGTTAATGCACTTATCTCTATAAATATTTAAAGTAATGTCACTCAGAGTTGACTCTTCAACAAAGTTCTTGCATGATCTATTAGCACTTTCAGTATGTGTTGTGAATAACTGTCAGCTAGTACCACACCAAATTCACTTAAGTTATAGCCTTTTTTGTGGTGTTTTTTGTTTGTTTTGTTGTTGTTGTTGTTTTAAGGTCAGTTGGCTGTGGCAGCCACCTTAAATCAGGCTGACCTCTAAAGTTATTCAGCTGTAGATGTACATTCAACGACTGCATGTTCAATTTGAATTTGTCCAGTTATTCAGGAAATATTATGGACTCCTACATAAAACTGTTAGTTGTACAAACAAGAAAACGAATTAGGTTGAGACAAGAAGCTCCAAAATGTTAACCTTCATGCTCAAAAAGATCATTTTTTACCCTTGTTACTGTCCCAGTACAATATACAAACCACTTTACTGAGCAAATGAAATATATTTTGTAATTATTAAATATTCTCTCATATATGTAAAGGTACAAATGAATTCAGCCTATTATCATCAGTATCACAAAATTCCCAGCAAATTTGAACACTTTAACAAATTAAAAATGTTTTCCCTTTTCTGATGTAGCAAACATTCCACAAGTTTAGCCTATTTAACATTAATCAGAGGATTTTATTTTTGTCACATTATCAGTCATCAGTCTTTAATTCTTCCAAATAATGTCATATGAATGTTGTTAATTTTTTAGGTATTTGCGTCTGAGTTCACATCATGTTATCATAGTGATTTAGTCAGATTCAAACAGAGCCTTACTTGTAAAACTGAAAACTGTTTTTGAATATATTTGTTAATTTCACGTCGTTTTACAGCCCTCAGGGAGTTGTATAGTTTTGTTTACATTTAATGCTGTTAAAAGACATGTAATGTCACGAAAATATCAGTAGACTGGATCAGTTTTTCTTTACAAATTACTTGTTTTAGAGGTATTTTTGACACTTTGACTTTAATGTGGCTCCTAGTTGTCGTTGTTTTTTTTAAAAAAAAAGTACTACCTATTGGTTTTGTTTGTGAATAAAGTCAGATGTCATTAACTGGCTTTAGCTTGAACATATGAAACAAGTTGTGCTGCAAACACAGAAAGCAATGATGCTAACCTCTGTTTTGACACGTTCAGAGTAATATATTTTCTGTATATTTTAACTGGGCAGCAAAAAACTTTTTTTACAATCTTCTTTTTTGTCACTGCCTTTGTGTTTTCTTTTTACAGTAAAAGCACTTTAAAATTCTAATTGTTTCTTTTTGTCTATTTTATATTTAAGCCTAAAACTGGTTCCAAGTATCTCTAAAATTTGTTATATTTCTGCATATTACATATTTTTAGAGATTTCAAGACATATATAGAACAAGATTTCCTTATTGCAAAAAAGCAATAAGAACTGTTAAAATACCAGATTACTGTGTACTTTTAACAATCTGTTCATCAATATAAATGCCTTGAAGTTTAAGGATTTAGTAGTGTAACGCTAGGGTTACGTTCGAGGGAGGAGAGGAGGCGTCAAACTCGTCGGGTCGATCAAAAAAACTTGCAATCACACTGGTACTGGGATTCCACAGTGTAATCTTTAATAAACGCACTTCCACAACCTTGTAAAGCCCGGTTGAACGGCTGCTATTATATTAAACATGAATAAAATGAGCAGAGTCCAAACAACATGTCCGTCTAGCACTTCTCCCTCGCTCTCCACAGAGAAGCTACGGCGCATACGTGTGACGTCATCAGCTAGACTAGAGCATCTTAAAGAGACACCACCAGTACGGCTGTTACA